>NC_090035.1:72471539-72664039 GCF_037176765.1 Anolis sagrei | reverse complement strand
GACCTAACATCCATTTCTTTGAGTGCCAGGGGTGAAACAAGGTCACATTTTAAAAACAATGTAATGAATAACAGTCGATTTCCTTTTCCTGGCATGGTTACTATATGTTTATTCTTATTTTTACAAGGTTAAAGGTTTATGACATTTTCAGAAGAAGTTGGACCGTAAATGGATGTCATTCTCTTGCCAATTCACCCCTTTTGCATCACACAATTTACAGTAAACTGATTCCACTTGAACTTCGAAATCTCCCTGCAATGTAATCCTGGGATGTGTAGTTTTGTGAAGTTCTCCACCAGAGGTGCGTCTATACCATAGTATGAATGCAGGTTGACACCACTTTAACACCCATGGCTCAAGGTGATGGAATCTTGGGAGTTGTAGTTTTACAAGCTCTCTAGCCTTCCTTGCCTCACCAGACTCTCAGAATTCCATACCATGGAGGCATGATAGTTAAAGTGGTGTTAAACTGCATTAATTCTACAGTGTAGATGCACCCCAAATCTAAACCTCTTGGCCATGAATTTTCTGACATCCAAAGCAGCAAGGGGTGTGCGAGTTCTAATTATGGCAGCCTTCTCAATTTGGCCCTCTCTCCTCCTGTTTCATTTTCCTAGAAATTAAGCCATTCCCAATCTCTAATTTCATTCCTCTTCCTAGAAATCAGATGGGAATGTAGAAACTGAAAGGAAAAGGACAGATGAGGAGGAGGAAAAAATAACAGCAGCAGGAACAGAAGAAGGTGTAACAGAGCCTTGAAATAAATCTTGGCTTCGTCATCCACATCCAGGAAATTTGATAAGATGGGAGAGGTAGTCCAACGCAAAGTAGGATTGCCATTAATAAATAATCCTGATTGTTTATATGTCTTGAAGAGCAGATATTGTACACCTCTTTGTGGATAGAAAAAAGCAGGGTATAAATCAGGCATGGGCAAACTTCCGCCCTCCAGGTGTTTTGGACTTCAACTCCCACAATTCCTTACAGCCTGAGCAGTACCTATTGATCAACTCACATTTGCATGTTTTCGAACTGCTAGGTTGGCAGAAGCTGGTGCTGACCGCGGAACTTCACCCCCCTCCCTGGGATTCAAACCTCTGACCTTTCGGAAATAAAGCAGGGTATAAATAAATATAATAATCTATATAAATAAAAATGTAATGTTCGTTTGTGGTATTCACAGAACTCAAAAACCATTGGACAAAATGACACCAAATTTGGACACAAGACACCTAACAACTCAATGTATGTCCTTCACTCAAAAATATTTATTTTGTCATTTGGGAGTAGTAGTTGCTGGGATTTATAGTACACCTACAATCAAAGAGCATTCTGAACTCCACCAATGATGGAATTAAACCAATCTTGGGACACAGAACTCCCATGATCAACAGAAAACACTAGAAGGGTTTGGGAGTTGTAGTTCACCAACATCCAGAGAGCACTGTGTACTCAAACAATGATGGATCTGGACCAAACTTGGCACGAATATTCCATATGCCCAAATATGAACACAGATGGAGTTTGGGGGACCTTGACATTTGAGATTTGTAGTTACTGGGATTTATAGTTCACCTACAATCAAGGAGCATTCCAAACCTGACCAACAACAGAATTGGGGCAAACTTCCCACACAGAACCCCCATGACCAACAGAAAATACTTAAGGCCATCGAGTCCAACTCCCTTCACCAGGGCAAGAAAATGTAATCACAGCCCTCCTGACAAAGAGCCATCCAGCCATAGATATAGATTGGTATATGTGATTCACACACAGAGAGATATAGTCTCATAAGTTTGAAAGGCATATTCCAGAGTAGGCAAACCAGACACTCTCCACATCAACACTGACAAAGAAACAACAAGAAATACTGTTTACCCACAAGCATAAGGAAATTACATATATTAGTACGAAACACTTTCTCATTGCTTTATTTTCCAGATCACCAGACTGGGCCACAGCAACGTGTGGCAGGGGACAGCTAGTCTATATAAATAAAAATGTAATGTTCGTTTGTGAGATTACTATAACTCAAAAACCACCACACGAATTAACACCAAATTTGGACACAAGGCACCGATCAGGCCAACGAGCGACCATCACTTATAAAAACAATGAAAAACACAACGGAAGGGACTTAAAAAGCCAAAATAGCTAAAAGATGCTACAGCGCATGCGCAAAAATGACTCCCCAGCCAACCCCCCCCCCCCCCACACACACACAATAGCATATCCACACACTCTTCTGGACTACAGCTCCCAGCATCCCCTAGGCCAGGCCCTTTAGGAGAAGAGGATGATCCAAATGCACTGATTCCAAGCTGCAAGCTTTCTTCTCCTGGAACTCTTTAAGAGCATCCCAATCCCTACATATTTCAAATTTCCTATTCCGGGATTGCAATTCCCAGCAGTCATCCAGATAGATAGATTAAACAGAGATAGATCGATCAGGAGGACTGCTGGGAGTTGTAGTCCAAGAATAGGTAGAGAAGGATGAAAAGGGAGAAAGAGGAAGGGAAAGAAAAGGAGAGGGGGAAGGAAGGGAAGAGAAGGAAAGAAGGAGAGAAGGAAAGAAAAAAGGGAAGGAAGGAAGGAAAGAAATAATATAATAATAAATAATAATGTATTGTCGAAGGCTTTCATGGCCGGAATCACTGGGTTGCTGTAGGTTTTTCTGGGCTATATGGCCATGTTCTAGAGGCATTTTCTCCTGACATTTCGCTTGCATCTATGGCAAGCATCCTCAGAGGTAGTGAGGTCTGTTGGAACTAGGAAAAAGTGGGTTTATATATCTGTGGAATGACCAAGGTGGGACAATGGGCAACAGCAAAACAACAGAAGGGAAACAATCAGGGACATCTAATCACCTCTCAACAAAAGATTGCCCCAGGCACTGCCAGGCCATCAAATGCTAATCAAGGTGATCAGATGAAACATTCACACCTAGCTCCAACAGACAAGAGGCCTTTGTCCTACCCTGGTCATTCCACAGATATATCAATCCTTTTTCCTAGTTCCAACAGACCTCACTACCTCTGAGGATGCTTGCCATAGATGCAGGCGAAATGTCAGGAGAAAATGCCTCTAGACCAGTGTTTCTCAACCTGGGGGTCGGGACCCCTCGGGGGGTCGTGAGGAGGTGGCAGAGGGGTCACCAAAGACCATCAGAAAACAGTATTCTTTGTTGGTCATGGGGGTTTCTGTGTGGGAAATTGGGTGCAATTCTAACGTTGGTGGGGTTCAGACTGCTCTTTAATTGTGAGTGAACTGTAACTCCCAGCAACTACAACTCCCAAATGTCAAGGTCTATTTTCCCCAAACTCCACCAGTATTCACATTTGGACATATTGAGTATCCTTGCCAAGTTTGCTCCAGGTCCATCATTGTTTGAGTCTACAGTCCTCTTTGGATGTAGGTGAACTACAACTCCCAAACTCAAGGTCAATGCCCACCAAACCCTTCCAGTGTGTTCTGTTGGTCATGGAAGTCCTGTATGCCATATTTGGTTGAATTCCATCATTGGTGGAGTTCAGAATGCTCTTTGATTGTAGGTGAACTATAAGTCCCAGCAACTACAGCTACCAAATGTCAAGGTCTATTTTCCCCAAACTCCACCAGTGTTCACATTTGGACATATTGGGTATCCTTGCCAAGTTTGGTCCAGGTCCATCATTGTTTGAGTCCACAGTGCTCTTTGGATGTAGGTGAACTACAACTCCCAAACTCTAGGTCAATGCCCACCAAACCCTTCCAGTGTGTTCTGTTGGTCATGGAAGTCCTGTATGCCATATTTGGTTGAATTCCATCATTGGTGGAGTTCAGAATGCTCTTTGATTGTAGGTGAACTATAACTCCCAGCAACTACAGCTACCAAATGTCAAGGTCTATTTTCCCCAAACTCCACCAGTATTCACATTTGGACATATTGAGTATCCTTGCCAAGTTTGCTCCAGGTCCATCATTGTTTGAGTCTACAGTCCTCTTTGGATGTAGGTGAACTACAACTCCCAAACTCAAGGTCAATGCCCACCAAACCCTTCCAGTGTGTTCTGTTGGTCATGGAAGTCCTGTATGCCATATTTGGTTGAATTCCATCATTGGTGGAGTTCAGAATGCTCTTTGATTGTAGGTGAACTATAACTCCCAGCAACTACAGCTACCAAATGTCAAGGTCTATTTTCCCCAAACTCCACCAGTGTTCACATTTGGACATATTGAGTATCCTTGCCAAGTTTGGTCCAGGTCCATCATTGTTTGAGTCCACAGTGCTCTTTGGATGTAGGTGAACTACAACTCCCAAACTCTAGGTCAATGCCCACCAAACCCTTCCCGTATTTTCTGTTGGTTATGGGTATGCTGTGTCCCAAGTTTGGTTCTATTCCATCATTGCTGGAGATTCAGAATACTCTGATTGTAGGTGAACTATAACTCCCAGCAACTACAACTCCCAAATGACAAAATCATGAAAATAATGTTATGGTTGGGGGTCACCACAACATGGAAGGTTGAGAAACAGTGCTCTAGTCCATGGCCATATAGCCCGAAAAAACCTACAGCAACCCAATAAATAATAATGCTTTGGAGTAATGGGAGTTGTAGTTTGGTGGGGCATCAGAAAAGGGTTAAAGCCACACCACCCATGGTTCTATAGCACTGATCCCTGGGGGCAGCTAACGCGGTGTCAAACTGCCTTCATGCTACAGTGTAGGCACCCCCATGAGAGAGGAGGGGCTCTGTATGTTTAGCCCTGGAGCCCCGCCCCTTTACCGCCAAGGAGGGGGCTTTCCCGTTCCATTGGGGATGACCTCATCACTCCGCCTCAGCCAATCAGCGAGCGAAGGCCAGCAGAGCAGGGGAATTCCAAGGCGGGCCAGACTCCTCCCCTTTCTCCTTTCCCCCTCCTGCTGTTAGATCAGAGAGGAAGAAGGGGGCAAGAGTGCTGGCTTTAGGGCTGGCCCCGTGGGCGATGTGGGCCTGGCCAGCCGGCCATGAGTAGCCCTAGCCTGAAGCAGCTGCCTCAAGCACCACCAGGCCAGAAGGAGAAGGGGATGCTGGCTTCCCCACTAGGTAGGACAAAGATGGAGGGGGTGGGGGTGGGGAGCAGAAGGAGGGGCTACTAGTTTCCTCTCTGGGCCTTTGAAACTGGGGAGAAGAGCAAGGGGTGCATCTACACTGGATAGTTATTGCACTTTGACACCTCTTTGCCCAAGTTCAAGACTACAGAATCCTGGACCATGTAGTTTTACAAGCCTTCTCTGCCAAAGAGTGTTGGGCCCTTGCAAAACAGCCCCATAACCCAGAATATCAAGGCAAAAAATCCCACACTATCTGTTTTGAACTGGGTTATCTGAGTCCACACTGCCATATACTCCAGTTCAAAGCAGATCATGTGGGATTTTATTCAAAAGAACTCACTGAACATCAGATGAGAGCAGATTACTCCAGAATTGCTTTCGAAAGGATCCATCTACACTAGTGGTTCCTAGTGCCGCGACCCCTTAATACAGTTGCTCATGTTATGGTGACCCCCCAATTGTAATATTATTTTTGTTGCTACTTCATAACTCTAATTTTGCTACTGTTATGAATGGTAATGTAAATATCTGATATGTAGGATGTATTTTCATTCACCTTGAGATTTGGGAGCTGTAGTTGCTGGGATTTATAGTTCACCTACAATCAGAGAGCATTCTGAACCCCACCAATGATAGAATTGGGCCAAACTTCCCAAACAGATTCCACATGACCAACACAAAATACTGTGTTTTCTGATGGTCTTTGGTGACCCCTCTGACACCCCCTCATGGCCCCGATCCCCAGGTTGAGAAATGCAGATCTGCACTAATGTTTCTCAACCTGGGGGGTTGCAAGGGGAATGTAAAGGGGTCGCCAAAGACTATAAGAAAACACAGTATTTCTACAACTCTAAAACTCAAGGTCAGTGCCCATGAAACCTAGTATTTTCTGTCGATCATCGGTGTTCTGTATGCCAAGTTTGGTTCAATTCCATCATTGGTGGAGTTCAGAATGCTCTTTGATTGTAGGTGAACTATAAATCCCAGCAACTACAATTCCCAAATGTCAAGGTCTATTTCCCCCAAACTCCACCAGTGTTCACATTTGGGCCTATTGAGTATTTGTGCTAAGTTTGGCCCAGATCCATCATTGTTTGAGTCCACAGTGCTCTCTGGATGTAGATGAACTACAACTTCAAAACTCAAGGTGAAGGCCCACCAAACCTTTCCCGTATTTTCTGTCGGTCATGGGAGTTCTGTGTGTCAAGTTTAGTTCAATTCCATAGTTGGTGGAGTTCAGAGTGTTCTTTGATGGTAGGTGAACTATACATCCCAGCAACTACAACTCCTAAATGCCAAGGTCTATTTTCCTCAAACTCTACCAGTGTTCACATTTGGGCCTATTGAGTATCCGTGCCAAGTTTGGCCCAGATCCATCATTGTTTGAGTCCATAGTGCTCTCTGGATGTAAGTGAACTACAACTCCAAAACTCAAGGTCAAGGCCCACCAAACCTTTCCAGTATTTTCTGTCGGTCATGGGAGTTCTGTGTGTCAAGTTTGGCTCAGTTTCATCCTTGGTGGAGTTCAGAGTGCTCTTTTATTGTAGGTGAACTATAAATCCCAGCAACAACAACTCCCAAATGACAAAACCAATTCCCCACCAGCCCCACCAGTATTCAAATGTGTGAGTATAGGGTATTTGTGCCAAATGTGGTCCAGTGAATGAAAATACATCCTGCGTATCAGATATTGACATTACGATTCATAACAGTAGCAAAATGACAGTTATGAAGTAGCAACGAAAATAATGTTATGGTTGGGGTTCATCACAATATGAGGAACTGTATTAAGGGGTCATGATGTTAGGAAGGTTGAGAACCACTGATCTACACTGTAGAATGAATGCTTTTTGACCACACTTTGACCACCATGACTCCATGCCTTTTGAAAGAAGCTTCTCTGACCAAGAGTGTTGTGGTCCTAGCAAATTATCACTGCCAGGGTAAGCAGTATCAATCAAACCACATTCATTTTGCCATGTATTGTAGATGCTACTGATGATGACTGAAACTGTTGCCCCAACTTTCCTGAATTTAGAGTTTAATAAAATAAGCTCAACTCTCCTTGGCTAGATTTACATTGCCCTTTATCCCAGGATCAGATCCCAGATTATCTGGCAGTGTAGACTCCTATAATCCAGCTCAAAGCAGATAATCTGGGATCAGATCCTGGGGTATAATAATAATAATAATAATAATAATAATAATAACAATAAATGGCACAAGGCAGTAAAGGTGGTCCCAGTGGTGATTGGCACGCTGGGTGCAGTGCCTAAAGACCTTGGCCTGCACTTAAACACAATCAGCGCTGACAAAATTACTGCCAGCTGCAAAAGGCCACCTTACTGGGATCTGCATGCATTATTCGCCAATACATCACACCGTCCTAGACACTTGGAAAGTGTCCGAAGTGTGATCCAGTACAACAGCCAGCAGAGTGATCTTGTTTGCTGTGGACTCATCTTCTTGTGTTTCAAATAATAATAATAATAATATTTTTTTAAATTTATATCCCGCTTTTTTCCCTAAACAGGACCCAAAGAGTCTCCCCTATAGGGTAGTGTAGATCCAGCCCTTGACATCATGAGGATTATTTAGAAACTGGATGTCATTTGAGCAAAGAGGAGTATTAGTAGGGTTGCAGCTGGATTTGCGTCTCACAGGGGAAATCTCATTTTCCAAAGCTAAATAACATATAATGCTTAAATGGTAAAGTACATATCCTCTGCATCATGTGTGTATATCTTTGCACAGGTGCTGCCCGTCCAGCTTCCAGTTTGTCCATGATGCAGCCAAATGTAGAGCCCTCAGGTAAGACAAATCCCTAAAAAATTAGGCCCAGGGTTTATTCTTCCTACTGTAATCAAGTTTTTAACAGTGAATTTTAAAGATACCATTGATGTTTAATTCTGTTTTGATGTTTGTATATTTATACATTTTAAATTGTATACTAATGGGTTGTTGTAGGGTTTTGGGGCTATATGGCCATGGTCTAGAGGCATTCTCTCCTGACGTTTCGCCTGCATCTATGGCAAGCATCCTCAGAGGTACCTCTGAGGATGCTTGCCATAGATGCAGGTGAAATGTCAGGAGAGAATGCCTCTAGACCATGGCCATGTAGCCTGAAAAACCCTACAACAACCCAGTGATTCTGGCCATGAAAGCCTTCGACTGTATACGAATGCTTTAAAGGACCTCATCCCACGAGAGAAAAAATCCAGTTTCTGTCTCCTGCAGAAATCTGGTGTTTGTAGTTTAGGGAGGAGCCTTTAACAGAATTCTGCAGGAGGCAGAAACTGAATTTTAAGTGGATTTTTCTCTCTAGAGTGATGAAGTAGTGATGAACCTTCTTGTGGAGAGAAAAAGTGAGATATAAATAAACATAAAATAATAATAATGATAATGTGTTGTTGTAGGTTTTCTCGGGCTATATGGCCATGGTCTAGAGGCATTCTCTCCTGACGTTTTGCCTGCATCTATGGCAAGCATCCTCAGAAGTAGTGATGCAGGCGAAATGTCAGGAGAGAATGCCTCTAGACCATGGCCATATAGCCCGAGAAAACCTACAACAACCCAGTGATTCCGGCCATGAAAGCCTTCGACAATACAATGATGATGATGATGATGATGATGATAATAATAATAATAATAATAATAATAATAATAATAATATAAAATAAAAGGGAAAGACTAGGAAGTATTCTTGATTATGGTTAATGGGACAAGTGTCTGGAATGTTTTCTCTTTTCTAGGAAGTAATTAAATGCAATAAAGACTAGCTGATAAGAGATTGCAAAGAATGGGAATTGTCAAGTCTGTCTATGATTACCAAATAATTAACAATATCATTTTTAATGTTCTTTAGCCCCAGTGGCACAGTGGGTTAAACCACTGAGCTGCTAAACTTGCTGACTGAAAGGTCGCAGGTTCGAATCTGGGGAGTGGCATGAGCTTCCGCTGTCAGCCCCAGCTTCTGCCAACCTAGCAGTTTGAAAACATGCAAATGTGAATACATCAGTAGGCAGGAAGGTAACGGCGCTCCATGCAGTCATGCTGGCCGCATGACCTTGGAGGTGTCTACAGACTACGCCGCTTCTTCAGCTTGGAAATGGAGATGAGAACCAACCCCCAGAGTCGGACACAACTGGACTTAATGTCAGGGGAAAATCTTAACCTTTACCTAGCTATTTGTCTGCTGATAACAGGTAGGAAAAGGTATCCTAGACTTCTAGGATCTACACTGTAGCATTAATGCTATTTGATACCAATTTAATTGCCATGGCTCAATGCTACGGAATACTGGGAGTTGTAGCTTTCCACATCCTTTAGCCCTCTTGGCCAAAGAGTGTTGGTGTCTCAACAAACCACAACTCCCAGTGTTAATGTCTCAACAAACCATAACTACCATGGCAGTTAAAGCGATGTCAAACTGTATTAACGGTACAGTGTAGATACATCTCATGACCACTGAAACCCTTGTCCAAACTTTCCTTAATTTTGTGCAAGGATAAGAAGCTGTACGTCATTTGAATTAACCAGGAATAAGATGATATACTGTTTTGTGTGAACATAGCCAATATGCAGTGTCCTGATTCTAAATTATCTTTTTTTTTTCTTTTCCTTTCACAGAAGAACTAGGTAAGCATTCTGGGTCTCAGGGTGTGTTGTCAATATCAGGTAAGGAGAAATGCTTGACATTGGAGAGAGCTGTACAGTTTCGTTCACATATAACAAAGAAGGCCTTGGTTTGCTACTAGGATTGAGGGTGCATCTACACTGTAGAGTTAATGCAGTTTGACACCACTTTAACTTCCAAGGATCATGGCTATGGGAAGTTGCAGTGGTGTCAAACTGCATTAATTTAGATGCACCCTAAATCCCATTAGCAAACCAAGGCCTCGTCAGTTATGGGTTTGTACCTTGACGAGGCACCAGCACTCTTTGGCAGACCTTGTAAAACTACGACTCCCAGGATTCCATAGCATTGAGCCATGGCAGTTAAAGAGATGTCAAACTGCCTTTATTCTACAGTGCAGATGCACTCTCTGAGGGCTTCATGTGACAAAAGCCATGTACAAAGTCACTCAATCCATCGAGTGTGGAATAAAGGAAGATGGGGACGTTCTACCTGTGCAAATCAGCTTTAGAAATGACTCTCTGTTGTTTGCGAAAAGGATTGTAAAAATTAAAGAAGTGGCATACAGGTTTTTCTAGGTTTTTGGCCTTAGATAGGTGCCTATTTCTGCTTCATTGACTATTCTAAAGCCTTTGACTGTGTGGATCATAATAAATTGTGGCAAGTTCTTGGTGGGATGGGCATCCCAAGCCCCCTTCCCTCTCTCCTGAGGAATCTGTACAAGGACCAAGTAGCAACAGTCAGAACTGACCACGGAACAACAGACTGGTTCAAGATTGGGAAAGGCGTCCGGCAAGGCTGCATACTCTCACCCAACCTTTTTAAGTTGTATGCAGAACACATCACGTGATGTGCGGGGCTTGAGGAATGCAAAGCTGGGGTGAAAATTGCTGGAAGAAACATTAACAACCTCAGATATGCAGATGACACCACTCTGATGGCCGAAAGCGAGGAGGAGCTGAGGAGCCTTCTAATCAAGGTGAAAGAAGAAAGCGCAAAAGCTGGGTTGCAGCTAAACATAAAAAAAAAACCAAGATTATGGCAACAAGAATGATTGACAACTGGAAAATAGAGGGAGAAAATGTGGAGGCCGTGACAGACTTTGTATTTCTAGGCGCAAAGATTACTGCAGATGCAGACTGTGGCCAGGAAATCAGAAGATGCTTCCTTCTTGGGAGGAGAGCAATGTCCAGTCTCGATAAAATAGTGAAGAGTAGAGACATCAGACTGGCAACAAAGATCCGCCTAGTCAAAGCCATGGTCTTCCCTGTAGTCACCTACGGATGTGAGAGCTGGACCTTAGGGAAGGCTGAGCGAAGGAAGATCGATGCTTTTGAGCTGTGGTGTTGGAGGAAAGTTCTGAGAGTGCCTTGGACTGCGAGAAGATCCAACCAGTCCATCCTCCAGGAAATAAATCCCGACTGCTCACTGGAGGGAAGGAGACTAGAGACAAAGTTGAAGTACTTTGGCCACATCATGAGGAGACAGCAAAGCCTGGAGAAGACAATGATGCTGGGGAAAGTGGAAGGTAAAAGGAAGAGGGGCCGACCAAGGGCAAGATGGATGGATGGCATCCTTGAAGTGACTGGACTGACCTTGAAGGAGCTGGGGGTGGTGACGGCCGACAGGGAGCTCTGGCGTGGACTGGTCCATGAGGTCACGAAGAGTCGGAGACGACTGAACGAATGAACAACAACAACAAGAGAGTTAAGCCGAACTCTGTGGCCATTCTTTGGTTATAATAATAATAATAATAATAATAATAATAATAATAATAATAAATACAATATTTGTGTCCAATATTTCTGGGCCTTTCTGGCCCTAACACATATGATAAAATGCCTCGACATTGTGTTTAAATTGGTAACATTTTTACGAGAGCTGCCTTTGTACACCTTACAGAGACTCTCTGGTGCCAAACACCACATGGACATCACCTTATAAACGTTTGCTTTCAGATCATCACTCCAAGTAAACTTTAGATTTCCAGCAGAAGTTTTGCGGAGTTGTGCTAGAGGCCCTAGAGATTTTCAGAGAGAATGTATTAATCAAATTGGTAAACAGACAAAATCCACAAAGGGAGACACCCGAAACATTGGCTAAAAACTCACCTATCTTTTTCTCCCCATCCAGACATTATTGATGAACTGATCAAGGAAGATGGCTTCGAGGTTGGCTCTGTGCCGCGTCCCACCAGGGTCTCATGTACTGAACCAGCCAGACTCATCTCCCGATGCCCCAGCTCGGTTTCACCAACTACGATGCAGGAATTGCCGGGACCTGCGGGGATGAGCCTCTTACGCTTGGACTCTTTTGGCACTCCTTCCCCGACCCCTTCTTGCTTTCCACCAGATCATTCAGCATCCCAGCTTTCCCAGAACCTTACCAACTTGACGTTGAGGCCAGAGATGAACTCATCCCTATTTTTGCGGCGCAGCAGTGGGTTATCAGATAGTTGTTGGTCTCCTCCTGCTTCTTCTAGGCTTCCCACGAAGCCCCAAAAGCAGCTGGAGGAAAACTATTCAGAGCCGCTCAAACTTGTGATCACAGAGCAGCCCAAGCAGAGAGGGATGCGCTTCCGATACCAGTGTGAAGGCAGGTCGGCGGGAAGCATCTTGGGCGAAGCTAGCACAGAAACCAACAAAACTCTGCCCACCATTGAGGTGAGTGTGGACTCTCCTTTAAAACGGGAAAATATGACCTCCTATCATTGGAGTGGTTTCATTTATTTTTTTATAGGAAACTGCTGCCACTGTTATGAATAACTTTTCTTTTTTTAAAAAATAATCTTTATTGAAGGTTTTCTTTTTTAAAAAAATACTAAGTATTGAAAAAGGAAAAAGAAAAAAAAGAGAGAAAAAGGTCATAGCATTTAAGAGAAAAAGAAAGAAAGAAAAAAAGAAAGAAGAGAAGAGAGGTAGTGAGAAAAAGATATATATATATAAATATATATATATATAACAGATACATGGTTAAAAATCAGAAGCAGAATGGTGTGTATCTCCTTTGTTGACTTCCTGAGTATCTTCCAAGTGTTTTTTCCTCTTCTTTCTTTTGTCTTATCTTTTCTTCCCTCTTGTCTTCTCTTCCTTTTATATTATTATATTTCTATTTTTCTGTTTCAAATAATTTGTCACTTTTGTCCAGTTGGTTTCTTTTATTGGGGTCCCTTTATTTTTGGATATTAGGTATGTTAACCTGTCCATATTTTTAATATCTACAATTTTTCTATCCAATTGCTAATTTCTTCTTCTTCCATAGTTTTGCATAGAAAATTCTTAATAATTTTTTAATGAATAATTTTTCAATAACCTATCGCATAGATTCTTTTTATTGCAATTTTCCAGAAAGAGAAAGGGTATCAGAACGTTTACAGAACTCTATTTAGGCGTACAGATTCTATGTAACTGCATTGAATTCACAAACAACTTACAGTTACATTGACTAACAAACAAACAAAGTGGGGTTAAATTTTCACTCAGCATTCACACACATATAAACAATCATCCATCCTCAGGCATCCCAATATTTATTTATTTATTTATTTACAGCATTTATATTCCGCCCTTCTCACCCCGAAGGTGACTCAGAGCGGCTTACAAGGTATATGTATATACAATATATTATATTATCAGCATAGTACAATATCAGTATTATATATTACTATGTTGTACTATACCATTATATAGTAATATTATTAGTAATATTACATGTAATATAAATATATATAATAAGAATATATATTATTATTAGTAGTATTATATTGTGTTACATTATAATATTATACATATTATATGTATATACAATATATTATATTATATTACCGTACACTTTCTCCCTCTTTGGAGAAGAACACCTGTTATTATTTATTTATTTATTTATTTACGACATTTATATGCCGCCCTTCTCACCCTGAAGGTGACTCAGAGCGGCTTACAAGGTATATGTATATACAATATATTATATTATTAGCATAGTACAATATCAGTATTATATATTACTATATTGTACTATACCATTATATTGTAATATTATTAGTAATATTACATGTAATAGAAAATATATAATTATAATATTACCATACATTTTCTCCCTTCTTGGAGAAGAACACTTGTTAGGCCAGACCCTACTTCCCTGCAGCCTGCCAACACAGAGTTCCAAAACTTCCATAACACCAAAATGCTGAAATGCATCCTCTTTCGCTAAGAACAATGCCAAGGATCAGATCCCTGTTTTCCATACAGCAGAACCTGACTCCCTGCATAAATTGGAAAACTCCAAAATCACACTCCTTCCTTTTTACTTGAGAAAAAGAGGCAAAGTGTTCAGAATCCTGCTTTTCAGTGCAGATCTGACACTCCAAGGTACACTATCTCTCTCCTTCACAAGGAGCAGAGCATAGCAGGTGAGTAGTGCTGCTGTCTGTCTCTTCTATAGCAATAGTTCGCTGATGTTGTCCCAAAGTTGTAAATTAATGAAAGACGGGTCACTGTAAGTTTTTTGAGCTGTATGGTCATGTTCCAGAAATATTCTCTCCTGACGTTTCGCCTGCATCTATGGCAGGCATTCTCAGAGGTTGTGAGATCTCAGACCACACAACCTCTGAGGATGCCTGCCATAGATGCAGGCGAAACGTCAGGAGAGAATGCTTCTGGAACATGGCCATACAGCACGAAAAACTTCCAGCGAATCAGTGATCCCAGCCATGAAAGCCTTTGACAATAAAATGAAATACTTTTTCCCTCTCAAATTCCTGGCAGATGTTGACCTTTCATAATTGGTATTGATAAACACAAGGCTTGTCTTTTTGGCAAGGTAATTTAGCCCAAAAAGGTGAGCATTAGATTCAAGTAAATAAAGTATTTCTTCAACAATAAGACACCATCAGTTGTAAGATGCACTCTAATTTCAGGGCCACTATCACCAAAAATATATAAGATACAGCTGCAATTCTAATACGCAACCTGTTTTTTAAATATGTTTGTGTAGAGAAAATAGTGCATCTGGATGAAAGAAATACAGTATTTACATACTCACACATATGTGTGTGTATCTCCAAAAAGCAAACGTTGAAAATGATGGGACTTGTGCTTCCATAGGTTTTATATCCATAGAGGGTCCTGGAGCCAAACCCCAGCAGATACTGAGGGCCCACTGTATTTTACTTAAGGGATGTGGTTTTTAAGTATGTACTAATTTTTATGTCTCCGATACGTCTGGCTCTCTGTATTGACGAATTTAACTGTACAATATTTTAAGAATGTTTTGTATACCTAGTTTATATACCTAATAGCTGTATATATATAGCTGTATATGTTTATATACCTAATAGCGTTGTTGTGGCCAACCTTCCCTCCCTCTTTCTCTCCTTCTTTCTTTCTCTCCTTCCTTCCCATTTTTTCCTTCCTTCCTTCCTTCCTTCCTTCCTTCCTTCCTTCCTTCCTTCCCTACCTCTTTCCTTCCTTCCCTTCCGCTTTCTCTCCTTCTTTCTTTCTCTCTTTCCTTCCCATTTTTTCCATCCCCTCCTTCCTTCCTTCCTTCTCTACCTCTTTCCTTCCTTCCCCTCCCCTTTTCTTTCTCTTTTTTCTTCCTTCTCTACCTTTTCTTGAACTGTAACTCCCAGCAGTCGTCCTGCTTGATCTACCTACCTACCTACTATCTATCTCTATCTATTCTGTATATCTTATCTATCTGGAGGATTGATGGGAGTTGCAGTCTAGGAATAGGAAATATAAAATAATGTATGTATGGATTGGGATGCTCTCAAAGAAATCTAAGGAAAAGCAAGCTTGCAGCTTTGAAACAGTGGACTTGGAGCTGTCATTTTCACACATGCGCTGGATCCTCATTTAGCTTTTTGGGGGGTTTAACGTCCTTTCCAATATATTTTGGGATGGGTTTATGAGTGACTGTCACTTGTTGGTCTGTTAGGATGTAGTTTCCAAATTTGGTGTGAATTCATCCAGTGGTTTTTGAGTTCTGTTAATCCCACAAACGAACATTACATTTTAATTTATATAGATGCATCTGGGGCTGCATAAAAATTCCTCAACTGAAAAAGGAGTCAAGAGTTGAAAAAGTTTAAGGAGTTCTGTGTTAGTCTGACTCTGTGCTGTGCTTCTGCCAGAAGTTGACCTAGCGTCATGTTAGAGGCTTTCACTTGTGAAATACTGGCAGGTGTGCAACATCTTTTTGTTCCTCCAGCTTCAGAACTACTCGGGGATCTCAGAAGTGAAAGTGACAGCCTGCTTGGTGTGGAAGGACTGGCCTTACCGAATCCACCCCCACAGCTTAGTTGGGAAAGACTGTCACAACGGCCTCTGCGAAGTGACACTGAAGCCTCGCATCAACCCCAAGCACAGGTAATGCTTTGCTTTCCTTGAACCTTCACCAAGGGCTTATGACTTTGATTGGGTAGAAGTTCAAGTCATTTAAGTCATTTCTATCACATGGCAACCTGGTCTTAGGACTTTCTGGGGCTGTGAGTGTGTCACTTGTCTAAGGTCACCCAGTGGGTTTCCATGTCATGTTTAGCTTGCAGAAGAGAAGGTTGAGAGGAGACATTATATCCATGTTTATTTATTTATTTATTTATTTGATGCACTTATTAACCGCCATTCTCAGCCCATAAGGGCGACTCATGGCAGTGTACAGTACACATAAAAGACAATTACAAAGCCAGTTTCAACAACATCTAAACTAACAACACTTACAGACTACACTAAAAAATCCGCTTTGTCTCATAGTGGAATCATAACCCGTCTCATATTCCATGTTCCATTCCAATTCTTCATTGCCGTAATGTTAGCACTTAATTAAATGCCCTCTCGAAGAGCCATGTCTTAAGGCTCTTTCGAAAGGACATGAGGGAGGGCGCCTGTCTGATGTGTGCAGGGAGAGTGTTCCACAGCCGGGGGGCCACCACCGAGAAGGCCCTCTCCCTCGTCCCCGCCAGCCGTGCCTGTGAGGCAGGCGGGATCGAGAGAAGGGCCTCCCCGGACGATCTCAAGGTCCTCGTGGGCTCGTAGGCCAAGATGCGGTCCGAGAGGTATTTTGGGCCGGAACCGTTTAGGGCTTTGTAGGCCAAAACCAGCACCTTGAATTGGGTCCGGTAGCAAATCGGCAGCCAGTGGAGCTGGGACAACAGGGGCGTTGTGTGCTCCCTGCCACCCGCTCCAGTTAGTAACATGGCTGCCGCGCGCTGAACCAGCTGAAGCTTCCGGGCCGTCTTCAAGGGCAGCCCCACGTAGAGAGCGTTGCAGTAGTCCAGGCGGGATGTGACAAGAGCGTGTACCACCGTGGCCAAGTCAGACTTCCCGAGATACGGGCGCAGCTGGTGCACGAGCCTGAGCTGTGCAAATGCTCCCCTGGTCACCGCTGAAACCTGGGGGTCCAGGCTCAGCGATGAGTCCAGGGTCACACCCAAGCTGCGAACCTGCGCCTTCAAGGGGAGTGCGACCCCGTCCAGCACAGACTGTAACCCTATACCCCGTTTGGCCTTGCGACTGACCAGGAGTACCTCTGTCTTGTCTGGATTTAATTTCAGTTTGTTCGCCCTCATCCAGACCGTTACAGCGGCCAGGCACCGGTTCAGGACCTCGACAGCCTCCTTAGTAGCGGGTGGGAAGGAGTGACAGAGTTGGACATCATCTGCGTACAGATGACACCTCACCCCGAAACTCCGGATGATCTCACCCAGCGGCTTCATGTAGATATTAAACAGCATGGGGGACAGTATGGAACCCTGTGGCACCCCACAAGTCAAAGGTTGTGGTGTGGAACAGGAGTCCCCCAATGACACCTTCTGGGTGCGACCCTCCAGAAATGACCGGAGCCACTGCAAAGCAGTGCCCCCAAGACCCATTTCCGCAAGGCGCCCCAGAAGGATACCGTGGTCGACGGTATCGAAGGCCGCTGAGAGGTCCAGGAGCACCAACAGGGACACACTCCCCCTGTCTAGCTCCCGGCGCAGATCATCCACTAAGGCGACCAAGACCGTCTCGGTACCATGCCCCGGTCTGAAACCAGACTGTGCCGGATCCAGATAATCCGTGTCTCTCAAGAATACCTGGAGTTGTGAGGCCACCACGCTTTCCATGACTTTGCCCAGAAAGGGGAGATTGGAAACAGGCCGAAAGTTGTCCAATTTAGTGGGGTCCAGTGATGGCTTCTTCAACAGCGGCTTTATAATAGCCTGTTTTAGGCTCGCTGGAATCTTGCCTTCCCGAAGGGAGGCATTAACCACCACCGTTACCCACTCAGCCAATCCCCCTCTGGCCTCCCTCAGAAGCCAGGATGGGCAGGGGTCTAGGATGGACGTGGTGGGCCTCATTCCTCCAAGCATCTTGTCCACATCCTCGGGTTTCACAAACTGAAAAGAATCCATCAAAATAGGACAAGCAGGTGCTCTTGTTACATTCTCGGAGACTGCATCTAACGCGGCGTCCAGCCCAGAACGGATCAAGGCGACTTTGTCTGCAAAGAACCGAGCAAATGCTTCACAGCGCGCGACCGAATTGTCAGGGTGGGAGTTAAAAGACCTCTGACAATCCGGAACAACTCCGCCGGACGGTTCTTTGCAGACGCAATAGTGGCCGCAAAGAAAGTTTTCTTTGCGGCCTTTATTGCCGCGGCATATGCCCTAAGAAAGGACACAAACCGTGCTCGGTTTGACTCGCTCGGATCCGAACGCCACACGCTCTCTAGTTCCCTCTTCCTTCGCTTCATCACTGCCAGCTCCTCAGTAAACCAAGGGGCTGGTTTAGCTCGGCTACTTGAGAGGGGACGTTCCGGAGCAATCATGTCAATAGCCCTGGCCATCTCCCCATTCCAGAGAGCCACCAAGGCTTCGACATGGTCACCTACCGCAGTGGCGGGGAAATCCCCAAGAGCCGTCAGGAATCCATTCGGATCCATCAGCCTCCTGGGGCGGACCATCTTAATAGGTCCTCCACCTTTGCGAAGGTTAGGGGGCGCAGTGAGCCTAAATCTGATCAGGAAGTGGTCGGTCCATGGCAACGGAGAGATGGACAACTCCTCCACACCGCCACCCTGTTCCCATCCCTGGCAGAAAACCAAATCCAATGTGTGTCCAGCACAGTGGGTGGGGCCAGATATTTGTTGGGACAGCCCCATGGTTGCCATGGCAGACATGAAGTCCTGAGCCGCACCTGTGAGGGTCGCCTCGGCATGGATGTTGAAGTCTCCCAGCACAAGGAGCTGTTGAGATTTCAACGCCAGGCCCGAGACCACCCCCGCTAGCTCAGGTAGGGAGACTGTAGTGCAGCGAGGTGGACGGTACACTAACAGAATCCCTATTCCGTCCCGGTCACCCACCCTCAGGTGGACGCTTTCAAAATTTGCGGTCTGCGGGATGGGGCACCTGATCAGATGGATGGAATCTCTATAGACCACTGCGACCCCGCCTCCCCGCCCTCCGGATCTCAGTTGGTGCTGCACGGAGAAGCCCGGAGGACAAAGCTGGGTCAGATTTACTCCTCCAGCTTCATCCAACCAGGTCTCCGTGATGCACGCCAGATCTGCCTGCTCGTCCAGGATTAGGTCCTGGATCCAGGTCGTTTTTCCGTTGACAGATCTGGCGTTCAACAGCACCACCTTCAGTCCAGAGGGTCCGCTCACCTGGTTACACCAATTTACCTTAGGAGACCGAGTTGGAATGGTTAATGTTTTGGGTAAATGGTCCGAATTTGGCCGAATTTGAGGTCTCCTTTTCCCGCATCTCCTCCCTCCCACCACGACCTCTATGGGGGCCCCTCGGCTAATGGAACACCTCCCTTCCTCCATGCCGCAGTTCATGTCCAGGGTCTTAATCTCTACTCCATCAGATGTTTGAGATGTTGGCATTTTTTCTTGCCAGTTGTTTTGATCTCCTTTATCCCTCCTCCCCTCCTCATTGTTCTTCGCCGGCTCCAGCCCTCCTCCTCCCCTGCTCCTTCCCCCAGTCAATAGTGTCAGAGACAGAATACACAGGAGGGTAGGGGACCACATAGATGGAAACGACACACTTAGGTAGATGGTAGGTACAGGTAGTAAACGTTCAGCCGAGAACAGGGTGGTCCCTAGAGTGCTGGGGTCTTAAGTGCAACAGTCATAACAGTCATAACAGTGGCAAATTCCACGGCTACAAGAATAGTTCTTAAGGTGCAGGTTTAAAGTGCGTCAGGATATTAAAGTGCAATAAGCCAAAATTTAGCCCTCAATGTTACTAAGGTGCAGCAGGAGGAAACGGGTAAGGTAAAGTGCAAATCAGTCAGCAATGGAGGCAGGCGCCTTTAAGGTGCTATGTAATGGTCTTATTCCCACATTAGCAGCAAGTATGGAGGAACTATAACGTGCGATATTCACAATATGTAAACACGATAATCAAAAGATTGACAATTGGCAAGGCGTTATGATTCAGATGTAAACTGGACGATTGGTGTCAAATAGCGGATGGGTTTCCGGAGGTGACGACACGGTGGTGGTCAGCGCAGTTGGTCTAACAATTGATCTACACTATAACAATCAGCACAAAGAGGATCAACACAGAGAGGGTCAGCACAAAGGTCTACACAGTGTTGGTGGGCCCAAATGGTGGAGAAGATTATGGGCCAGAGTCCAGCTCCACTGGCTCCAGTGAGCTCCTACGATGTAACAGCCCGCTCAGCAGGAGCCTGAGGGGGCAGAAGCCCAGCAGCCAGGCTGGGACCACGATGGAAGGAGTCCTGCCAGTGGGAGCAACAAGTAGTGCTGACTCAGCAGCCGCGTCCTGTGCGGCCAGATGGAAAGGCTACACAGCCGCGGCCTAGCTAGGGCAGCGCTCAATGGCGCCGCCAGCCCCCAGTGAACCAGACAGCTCACCTCAGAGCCTCTTCGCTCCGCAGCCTCGCCGCTTCGCCCCGGAGGGGGGCGAGCCGGCCGCTAAGATGGTCCCGGCGGTGGTTCGGCCTCTGCAGCGGCGGCGGCGGTCTCTCTCGGAGCGGCGATGGCGGCCCTTGAGGTGGTTCGGGCCTCTGTGGCGGCGACGGCCCCCGGCGACGGCTAGGCCTCTTTAGCGGCGGTGGCGGCTTCAGTGAAGGCCCCTGCGGCGGCGACGGCGGTCTTGTCCAGAGCGGCCCCAGCGGGATCCTGGCCTCTGCGCCGGCGGGGGGGCGGACTCGCCTGGGCGGTCTCCGTAGCCCTGAAGGTGGTAAGGCCTCCTCGGCCTCCTCCGCGGCGTCTGCCTTCGGCACTCGGCCTCCCCTTCGGTGGCGGTGGTGGCCTGGCAGCAACAGCGGCGATGGCTTGGCCTCCTCGGCCCCACGGCGGCGTCGGCACTCGGCCTCCCCTTCGGCGGCGGCGGCGGCGGCCCGGCGGCGGTGGCCCAACTTAAATATCTGAAAGGACGTCGTAAGGAAGAGGAAGCAGGCTATGAACCCCTATGAACCATCTCTGATATTGAGGGTACTGTTGGAGTTCGGCCTGTGATTATGTTTCAAGATCAAGGTGCTTTGGAAGTGGGGAATTATGTCAATGAGGTTCAGGATGGCAATGGTTTGGTCAATGACACTGATGCAGGGAATGACATAGAGACACCTGTTCAAAGTGTAGTTTCCCATGAGAATGTTCCTACAGGGTATAGGGATGATGGTTTACTCCTTGAATTGCTCCCAGAGAGTTCCCAGGATTTGGGGCTTGAAAATAACTTGGCACCTGCAGGAACTAGTGAGCATATAGGCGGCCGGTGGAAATTAGTCAAAACAGACAGCTCGACCAAGGCCTTCGGCGTTCTGCCAGGCTTCGTCAGATAAGGATGAGAGGCATTCAGGGAAAACGAAACCAATTTCTGAGTACTTGGAATGGCTTAATGTGAGGATATAAAGTTCCAAGCATGGGAAATATAGTCATATGAAGCATCATTTAGAATCCTGCTAAGTTCTTGCTTTTGTCTCATGGGAGCCTTGCTTGGAAGATTCGTGTTTAACCTTCACAGTTAGATGGAGAAATGATCTGTTGTGATATAATCCAACTATTTTCTTTTGTGGTCCTCCCTGAAACTTTTAATAATTCTCTGATTTCTTATTAGTTTCAACAACCTTGGGATCCAGTGTGTGAAGAAGAAGGACATTGAAGAATCCATAGAGAAAAAGCTGCAGCTTGGAATTGATCCATTCAAAGGTGAGCGGGAAGAGGAATTAAGAGGACTCTTAAGGACTTTATCAAACCAATCTGTTGTCTCGTGACAATCACAGAAAAATATAATGGGTATCTGTGAGTTTTTGGGGCTGTATGGCCATGTTCCAGAAGCATTCCCTCCTGACGTTTCACCCACATCTATGGCAGGCATCCTCAGAGGTTGTGAGGTCTGTTGGAAACTAGGCAAGGGAGGTTTATATATCTGTGGAATAATGACCAGGGTGGGAGAAAGAACTCTTGTCTGTTGGAGGCAAGTGTGAATGTTGCAATTAGACACCTTGGTTAGCATTGAATGGCCTTGTGGCTTCAAAGCCTGGTTGCTTCCTGTCTGGGAGATGTTAGCTGGCCCTGATTGTTTCCTGTTTGAATTTCCTCTGTTTTCTTAGTGTTGTTCTTTATTTACTGTCCTGATTCTTTCTCCCCTTAGTACTACACAAAGCTTATATATTTCTATGTAAACATTCCTGATATATTTAAGAGATGTTAAATCACCCATTTCCAAAATCTCTTAAGTGTGGGGTAGATGAATAGTACAAAATTTGTATGTCTGTATAAACATTCCAAATCTAATTAAAAGGTGATGAACATACTGTTGTCCAAGGTTTCTTAAATGTGATAATTCAATATATATAATTCAGTATACACACACACATATGGCAGTATATATATGTGTGTGTGTGTGTATACATACTGAATTATATATAGATAATTCAGTATATATCTATATAAATAAAAATGTAATGTTTGTTTGTGGGATTAATATAACTCAAAAACCACTGGACTAATTGAGACCAAATTCAGACACAATACACCTATCAGGCCAACAAGTGTCCATCACTCTAAAGAACACTGAAAAGCACAGCAGAAGAGACTTAAAAATCCAAAAAACAAAAAAGCATTACAACGCATGCACAAAATCACCTATATACACATATACACAAACACTGAACTTGGAGGACAATCTTACTCAGACAATGGGGGATCGCCTAAGTAAGTAAACAAACACACACATACACATATAGTATATACACACACAAAACACATATACACAGATTGGACCAGCAATGTGGCAGGGGACGGCTAATATGTATATATATGCATATATGTATATACATATGTATATATATGTATGTGTGTGTGTATCACACATATATGGCAGTATTCATATTTTTGATCAACAAATCCTGTTATAGTTATCTTCTTTTAATTCTTTCCTGATTCCATATAGAGTTCCCATTCTTTTTGAAGATTTTGTCAACGTTCTTGTGAGTCTTCATTCTGCTTCACAATATCAGGGCTACATTAAAATGGGAAGCAGTCAGAAACCCGCTTTTGGTTCAAAGCCAGCTTTTTGGTGACAAAAAGAGTGCAAGGCCCATGCTTAAAAGGTTAAATGTTACTTTTAGAGTCGTCCATGAATGCACTTTTTGAGGGACGATCTTCTGACTTTTTTTTACTCAGGGTTTTTCCATAAACATGACCCCATTCCACCTCTGTGATAGTTAAAAGAGAAGTTATTTGTGTAGCTTGGGTAAGGATGTGGATGAAGGGGGTGAGGACCTGGTTCTTTTCTGTGCTGCAGAAGCTTTTCCATTTGCTTGCTGCCCTTCACTTCCATCTTCTTTTCCACTCCACAGCCGGCTCATTAAAAAACCACCAGGAGGTTGACATGAACGTGGTCAGGATTTGCTTTCTGGCTTCCTACCAGGACTGCACAGGGAAGACGCGACACCTCAACCCTGTTCTTTCCGAACCCATCTTTGACAAGAGTAGGTAATGGGGAAATCTGGAAGGGAGGGAAGAGTTATTTCTGACAAGGAAATCCTAGATTGTGATTGTGTTTATTGTAATTTTATATCGTTATGCATTCACATGTTTTATGTAATTATGATGTTGTTGTTTATTGTCTGCGTTTTCGGTTTGCGGTTTCCGTTTTATGCTGCTGTAATTTGTTGTTTGGGCTTGGCCTCATGTAAGCCGCCCCGAGTCCCCATCGGGGAGATGGTGGCGGGGTATAAATAAAGATTATCATCATCATCATCATCATCATCATCATCATCATCATCATCATTAGATAAAGGAAGGGCACTGGAGCAAAACCTGAAAAGACCAGTGATAGCATGTTAAAAATTGTGCCTCTGTAGTGCTTCCCGGTGGCACAGTGGGTTAAACTGCTGAGTTGCTGAACTTGCTGGCCAAAAAGTTGGCAGTTCTAATCTGGGCAGCAAGGTGAGCTCCCACTGTTAAGCCCAGTTCCTGCCAACCTAGCAGTTCAAAAACATGCAAATGTGAGTAGATCAACAGGTACTGCTTCTACGGGCAGGCAATGGCACTCCATGCAGTCATGCTGGCCACATGACCTTGGAGGCATCTATGAACAACGCCGGCTCTTCGACTTAGAAATGGATATGACCCCCCCCCCCCCGAGTTGAACATGACTAGACTTAATGTCAGGGGAAACCTTTACCTTTTTGGGGTTGAGACTCTAATTTTTACTTCTCACTACAAAAATACAGTATTATATAGTATGTTACTGCTTTAGCTGCCATGACTGCATTCTGTGGAATATTGAGGTTTATAGTTTGGTGGTAATTAGAATTGGGGTGCATCTACACTGTAGAATTAATGTAGTTTGACACCACTTCTACTGCTATGGCTCAATGCTATGTAGTCATGCATGTTGTCATTTTGCAGAACCTTTAGCTTCCTTTGCCATTGAACAATGGTTAAAGTGGTATTAAACTGCATTAATTCTACAGTGTAGATCAGTGATTCTCAAACTGTGGGTCCACAGATGTTCTGGCTTTCAACTCCCAGAAATCCTATCAACTGGTAAATTGGCTGGGATTTCTGGGAGTTGTAGGCCAAAACACCTGGAGACCCACAGGTTGAGAACCACTGCTGTAGATGCATCCTTGGACTCAGAGAGATGAGGATTTATTTATTTACAGTATTTATATTCCACCCTTCTCACCCCGCAAGGGACTCAGGGCAGATTACAATGTACATATACATGGCAAACATTCAATGCCATAGACCAGGGGTCCTCAAACTAAGGCCCGGAGGCCAGATGCGGCCCTCCAAGGTCATTTATCCCGGCCCTCGCTCTGGGTCAACCTAAGTCTGAAACTACTTGAAAGCACACAACAACAACAATCTTATCTCATCGGCCAAAAGCAGGCCCACTCATCCCACTGAAATACTAATAAGTTTATATTTGTTAAAATTGTTCTTAATTTTAATTATCGTATTGTTTTTAAGTGTTTTTTTCCACTACAAATAAGATATGTGCAGTGTGCATAGGAATTCATCCATGTTTTTTTCAAATTATAATCCGGCCCTCCAACAATTTTGGGGACTATGACCTGGCCCTCTGTTTAAAACGTTTGAGGACCCCTGCCATAGACACACAACATATATAGACAGACACTCAGAGGCTATTTAACATTCCAGCTTCTGGCTACCAGGGAAGCTGTCGCTTCACCATCCATTTGTGACACTGATGAAGTACTTCTTCATTCTTTGCATACTTCCTAGAGATTTTTATGACCTCGTAAATCAGTTAAATTAGCCTCCCCACATAAGTGGTACCTAAATTTCCTACTTGACAGGTGCAACTGTCTTTCGGGCTGCAAAGGTCAACAACAATCGACACAATTTTCGTCAGAAGCTCATTCCCACCCGGGCTGCCTTCGAACTCATGACCTTTCAGTCAGTAGTGATCTTAATGCAGCTGACTCCCAGCCAGCTGCACCACAGTCCCGATTTGAATCCCTCCTCACCTTGGAAGCCCATTGGGTGACTTTGGGCAAGTTGCATTATTTTGGCTTCACAGGAAGGCATGGCAAGCTCCCTCTGACAAACCCTTGTGAAGAAAACCCCATAACAGGGTCACCTATGGGTCACCATAACTTGGAAATGCCTTGAAGGTGCACAACAACAAGGTGCTAGTCAGATCAGGAGTGAGCATACTTTTTTGCCTTGGGGAGACATTGATGAGCCCAGGAAAGGGAGGAAACAAGAGGGGGTGGGGCAGGGCCTGGGTCATCCTCAGGTTGTCCTGGAATAAGGACAAGGATGCTCACCCCATTCTTATGCTGGGAGGAAAACAAGACATGCAGCTATTGCCGTGATCCTCCTCCCTTGATCTTCAGGCTTTCCTCTCAGCATTTTTCCAGGAGGAGGGCGAGACAGACAATGTCTGAGAGCACTCTGGTGGGCTCTCAACCAGTGTTTGCCTTCCTCAAGCCATCCTCCTGGCATAAATACAACAACAACAAAACTTTATTTATGTACTGCTCTGTCTCCTCGAGGGGAATCAGAGCGGTTGCCAAGCAACATCACCAATACATACAGAGTAAGCAACATAAATATAAAATTAACAAACCAATATAAAGCATAAAAAATCACAATAGCATATATATATTTAAAATAAATACAGAGCCGCTTGCACAACCCTTAT
Organism: Anolis sagrei; assembly: GCF_037176765.1. Classification (NCBI taxonomy): domain Eukaryota; kingdom Metazoa; phylum Chordata; class Lepidosauria; order Squamata; family Anolidae; genus Anolis; species Anolis sagrei. Next base: position 72,637,692 of record NC_090035.1, on the reverse strand, counting down.
GTTGGGAGGAGGGCACGACATGCGACAATCACCCCAATCCTCCTCCCCAATCCTCCTCCTTTTGATCTTCAGGCTGTCCTCTCAGCATTGTGCCGGGATTAGAGTGAGACAGGTGACGTCTGAGAGCACTCCGGAGGGCTCTCACTCATTGCGTGCTTTCCTCAAACTGTCCTCCCAGCATAAGTACAAGGCCACTTGTACCATCCTTATGCCAGGAGGAGGACACGGTGGCTGAGAGCGCTTCAGAGGGCTCTCAGCTGCTGCATGCCTCCCTCCTCTGCTCTTTCTGCATAAGGATGCAGCGGTCATCCTTATGCCAAAAGGATAGGGAAACTGAGGAGGGCCTGAAGTAGGCACCCAAGGGGCCACATCTGGTCTCCGCGCCTTAGTTTGCCCATGCCTGTGCTAGATCATTCTTGTGTAGTTTTAGTATTTTGATTCTATTTTAACAGTCATGGGATTCTGGGTTTTGTTGTTTAAGGAGGCAGTAGTGCTCTGTTTAAGAATACAAAGGAAGACAGATTCTAACATTGGGGTTTGGTGTCCACAGAATCCACAAATACTTCAGAGCTGAAAATCTACCGGATGAATAAAGAGTATGGGGCCTGCAGTGGTGGAGAAGAGTTCTATTTGTTGTGTGATAAGGTTCAGAAAGGTAAGCATTGGTTTTGCTCTCATTGGATGTGTTGCAGTAGCGGATTCCCAGATTAGTTTAGTGTTTACACCTTATTTTATTTTTCTGGTTAAATAATAGTAATAATAATAATAATAATAATAATAATAATAATCTTTATTTATACCCCGCCACCATCTCCCCAAAGGGGACTCAGGGCAGCTTACATGAGGCCAAGCCCAAACAGCGAATTACAATAGAATAAAAACCAAAACACAAGCAACAACACAGTAAAATACATAAAACATATGAATACAATAAGCAATAAACAATATACAAATACAGTATTCACAATCACAATGACAATGAGCGGGCCGCATGTTCAAGATAAAATGCTAAAACTTAGGGTGAGATAGAAGAGGAGCAGATTTGCGAGGGAGAACTCATAAAGAAACTGGGTTGTAAAAACAGGCCTTCATTCAAGGGGGAAGTATTCTCCAGGGACAATAACGTTGAGGGGAGCAATAGAGTAAAGTTGTGCGGCTACTCTCCAAAGCACAACAGAAAATCCAGGTTTTAAAATTCTTTTTAAAGGTTTCTAAGGTGGGGGCTTTCCTAATCTCCCCGGGCAATGAGTTCCAGAGTTGGGGGGTCGGGCGGGCACAGAGGAGATTTAATATTTAATATTTAATGTTTATTTTACTTACCGTATATACTCGAGTATAAGCCGACCCAAATATAAACCGAGACACCAAATTTTACCACAAAAAACTGGGAAAACGGATTGACTCGAGTATAAGCCGAGGGTGGGAAATGCAGCAGCTACGTGTAAATTTTAAAATAAAAATAGATACCAATAGGATTACACTAATTGAGGCATCCGTAGGTTAAATGTTTTTGAATATTTACATAAAACTGTAATTTAAGTTAAGATTGTCCAACTCTGATTAAACCATTATTTTAACCTTCTTCAATGTAAGTGTGTATACGTATTCTTCCAATAATAAAGAGAGTAAAATAATAATGTAATAATAATAATAATAATAAAGGAAAATAATAAATGTAATAATAATAATAGAGTAAAATGATAAATGTAAAAATAACAATAAATAGAGTAAAACAATAAATTTAATAAAAACAGTAATAATAACAGACTAAAATAATAAATAACCTTGATTCGAGTATAAGCCGAGGGGGATTTTTTGAGCCTAAATAAAGGGCTGAAAAACTAGGCTTATACTCAAGTATATACAGTAAGTGATATTTGTCTTTACTGTTCTAATGTAGCACACATTCTATGTAAAATCATACTACGTATTTTTGGCATTAATATTGAAATCTGAAATCTATACAGAAAGTACTGGCTTCAAGTAACTTCCTGGAATTTCCAGGGCAATTCTCTGGTCAACTTCTCTCTAGTTCTTCCAGCACAACTCATTGACCAACATGTGATAACAGTTGACTATTGAGTTGTGCTGGACGACGTAGAGAGATCTTTAAGGTTAAAAAAAACAAAACCCACCTAGTTTTCCAAATTGGGTTTTGCAGGATTCCCGTGCCCCGAATTGCAGTGAATGTGGAAGACTGAGCATAGTGCCATTCTGTAAACAAGACAGAAAAATGCCATCCTCACCCTCTGTTCACTCTGTACACCTTTTACACTTTCACTTGTTTGCTTTCTTCACACAGAAGATATTTCCATCATCTTCCGGAAGGATACGTGGGAGGGCAAAGCAGACTTTTCGCAAGCTGATGTCCACCGACAGATTGCCATCGTCTTTAAGACACCACCGTACCAGCACCTCGACATCACAGAACCGGTGGAGGTGGAAGTGTACTTACGGCGCCTGACGGACAGTGTCTCCAGTGACCCTTTCAGTTTCACCTACCTGCCCAAAGACCAGGGTACGTCAGGAACATTGGAAGCTATGTCTTATGAGCAGCTCAGTCCATGTTTTGGCTATACCAGGGGTTCTCAAAATGTGCTCTGCGGAGCCTTTGGGGCTCCATGGGTAATTGTAAGGGGCTTCATGGTATCATGCTGCTTCATGCCTCCTCTTCTTTCCTCCTCCTGAAAAATGCAGGGAAATGAAAGTTTTGAGCTGCTGGAAACAGCAACAGCGGTGTCCTCTCAGGGCACAGACAATTTCCCCCCATCTTTCTCGCTGCCCAGACTTTTTATCTCGCAGGGATTGAACTCGAGTCATAGTACAACGTTGATAGAAAAGTAATAGATGTAATGATAATAATATGACTTTATCTTTCTTCAGATACTTATCGGGTCAACAAAAAAAGGAAGCAAGGCATGCCTGATGTGTTGGAGGAGCTCTCTGGCCCAGGTTGGTGTACATCTGAGTGAAAATGCAGCCCACTTGATTTGTGCCATTGGGCACGGATGATACTTTATACAGCCTTCTACTCATGGTTAGGGATTGACACATTTCTCTTTGCTTCCACAGACCCTCATGGGATCGAAGCTAAGAGGAAGAAGAAGAAGCCAGGGTACATGGACCATTTCAACTTGATGCCATCTGCAGGTCAGTCAGTAACAAAAACCTGTCTTTCCAAGGAGAAGAATGCTGGCCAAGCTGTTGGGCGGAAAGAGGAGGCCATCTCACAACAGCAGATTTGAGTTTGCCATAGTTCCAAGGTTGTTGAAAGGTGCAGATGGGATGCTTGACCCTATGCACCCAAATAATTTGACAGGCTTTTGGAAAAAATGGCAATCATAACCTTTTGAAAAGGAAAAATGATGTCATATCCTTCTGGCAAATGTGAATCTCCATGAACTTCTGGAGACCACCCTTTTGAAATCACTAGTCAAGGAAAGGCATGACCTTGTTAGAAGTCAACCCTTTGGACAAGTGATGTTTACAAGCATTCGTTTAATGGCAAACAGATAACTCAGCTGTTAAACTGATAAACCATGTCTTTGAGCTGCCACTGCAAAGACATGCCACTGCATAAAAATATATTTGGCTAGCAGAGTTTTAAAATGTTTCTTTCAGGTTGAAACCGCAGTTGCAGTTGCCCTAAATATATGGAAACCTCTTAGTTTAAAATATGCATTCAGAGATAAAAAATAAACTGGCTTCCTTTCCTCCTCGGTTCCTTCTTTCCTTAGTTCCTTTCCTCCTTGCTGACGTCTTTCCTTGCTTCCTTTCCACCTTGCTTCCTTCTTTCCTGGGTTCTTTGCTTCCTTTCCTCCTTGGTTCCTTATTACCTTAGTTCCTTTCCTCCTTGTTTACTTCTTTCCTTGCTTCCTTTCCACCTTGCTTCCTTCTTTCCTGGGTTCTTTGCTTCCTTTCCTCCTTGGTTCATTCTTCCCTTGGTTCTTTGCTTCCTTTTCTCCTTGGTTCATTTCTTGGTTACTTTCTTCCATCCTTGCCCTATTCCCCTTTCTATTTTCCCCTTCCTCTTTCCATTTTGTGGGGTAGATTTTCAATTTTTCTCCAGGGGAACCAAGGAAGGGTTACTAAGCAGTGAAACCTTTCTCATTCATAGCAGTTTCTTTTCTCCGGTTCCAGCTGGCTTCCCGTCGGGTTCCGAAGACCAGAATTTCCTGATCAGCTTGGATCACATCTCTGTGCCAGACATGCTAGAGGACTTCAGATTGCCTCCTGACTTCCCTTCCATCGTTGGTCCAAGCCTGAGTGATGTTCTGCTACCATCTCCCATGGACTTCCCTGATATGTCAGAGCAGGAGTTCTTGCTGGATGCATATTCCGTCCATTCGGGTGTCTCTGTCCCCTTGACTTTGCCTGGGGATTGTGATACAGAGGGCACCGCCAGCCTCGTGGGCAGCAGCATGTTTCCAAGCCAGTACAAAGAGGCCGAGGCACAGCTGGAAATGGAGACCAACCTCACGGCGGCAGACAGTGCTGGAACTTTATGAAGGAACTATGCATCTCTCTCAGAGTTGAAGCATGCCTGTGAACCCCCTGATCAATGGGGATATCCTCCCTGCTGAAATACAGGAAATGTTTCCTTCTGGGAAAGGGAAATAGGAAATGAATGGAAGGAAAAATTGCACTAATAGTTCATAGTAGATGAGACAGTAGTCTCAGGACATGGCCCATAACACCCAACGGTTGTGTTCCCTCACTTATCGCGGGTGTTCCATTCCAGGACCACCCGTGATAAGTGAAAATCCGTGAAGTAGGGACTGCCCTCTCCCCCCTCCCTCTCTCTCAGTCACTCTGGCTGTTGCTGTTGCTGCTGCTGAAGTCTCAGGAGCAGATAGTCCCGGCAGAGGAGGCTCCTTGTCACCGCCTGGGCCTATGCCGCCTCCGTTGCCTGTCAAAAGCTATGGCCTGCCTTCCTTGAGTGGCTCTTCTTCTTCGCTCCAGGAGAAGGCAGGTGCTGCGGCAGGTGCTGCGGCTGCTGCTGCTGCTGCAGAAGTCTCTGAAGCAGAGAGTGTCCTGTTTTGCTCTTCAAAAACAGCCTTAATACAAGATTGAAAGTAAAAGAAAAATGCTTTACTTCAGCAAACACAATGATAAGCAAATGCAACTGCAAAAACAAGAAAGTCTTAATGCAGACACAAATGAAAGTCTATTGCAAAAGTCCCAAAAGAAACAGCAGACAATAGGCAATGATCACGAAGTCCTAAGCAGCGGACACAAAGCAGGTTCAGTCAGCAACAGAGTCGTTGTTAGCAGCAGAAGCTGACTTCCTGCTTCTGATTTAAACCCCATGCAGGAGGGGATAAGGAGTCTCCCAATTAGCTCAGCCTTTTTTAGCAGCTATTCGAGCTGAACGGTGTCTGTGCTCTGTCTCCCTTTGTTTCTCTAAAAATGTAAGCACTTGCAAAGCCTCATCATCTGATTCTTCTTCTCCCTCCAATTCTTCTTCTCCCTCCAAAAGAAAAATGCTTTACTTCAGCAAACACAATTATAAACAAATGCAATTGAAAAAAACCAGGAAGTCTTAATGCAGACACAAATGAAAGTCTCTTACAAAAGTCCCAAAAGAAACAGCAGGCAATGGGCAAAGATCACAAAGTCCTTAGCAGCAGACACAAATCAGGTTCAGTCAGCAACAGAGTTGTCGTTAGCAGCAGAAGCTGACTTTGCCTGCTTCTGATTTATACCCCATGCAGGAGGGGCTAGGGTGTCTCCAAATTAACTCAGCGTTTTTAGCAGCTATTCGAGCTGAACGGTGCCTGTGCTCTGTCTCCTTTCGTTTCTCTAAAAATGTAAGCACTTGCAAAGCCCCATCATCTGATTCTTCTCCCTCCAATTCCTGAGCACTTTCCTGCTCCCCTTCCTCCTCTGAAGTTGAGGAATCCTTGGAGAAGGAGGCCCCTCATCGCCTTCTCTGCCGCCCACTGAAGGGAACCCTCAGAGGGAAGAAGAGCTGCACAAGGAAGGCAGGCCATGGCCTTCGGCGGAGGCAGCATACGTCCAGGCAGCGATGAGGAGCATCTTTCGCCGGGAGTATCCACTCCGGAGACTTCTGCAGCAGCCTTCTTTGGACAGCTCTCCTTCCCTCTGGCTGCTGCTGCTCCAGAAGTCTCCAGAGTGGATAGTCCCGGCGGAAGATGCTCCTCGTCGCTGCCTGGGACTATGCCGCTGTCCACTGAAAGCTGTGGCCCGCCTTCCTTGCGCCAGGGTCTTATTAGCAGGAAGGGAGGTGCAGAGGAGAAGGAGGAGGAAGGTAAAGAGGCTGCCGCCAGCCTAGACTTGCGTGGTCTCCCAGATCTGGATCCAGGCCATGCGGGGATCCATCCACTGTTCCCTTGCTACTACTACTTTATATTTTAAAGTAATATATTTTTTTAAAAACCTGCGAAACAGCGAGTCCGCAAAAACCGAACCTCGAAGTAGTGAGGAAACACTGTATTTCCTCTGTTTCCAGGCTGGTTATAACTGCTTTGGTTGTTCAATGTTTGCATAATGCAGACAGAATCATAGCGTTGGAGGATAACTCATGAGCTATCCAGTCCAACCCCCTGCCAAGAAGCAGGAAAATCACATTCAAAGCACTCCCGACAGAATGCCATCCAGCCTCTGTTTAAAAGCCTCCAAAGAAGGAGCCTCCAACACACTCCGGGGCAGAGAGTTCCACTGCTGAACAGCTCTTACAGTCAGGAAGTTCTTCCTAATGTTCAGGTGGAATCTCCTTTCTTGTAGTTTGAAGCCATTGTTCTGCGTCCTAGTCTCCAGGGCAGCAGAAAGGAAGTTTGCTCCCTCCTCCCTATGACTTCCCCTTACATATGGACATCAGGTCTCCTCTCAGCCTTCTCTTTTGCAGGCTAAACATGCCCAGCTCTTTAAGCCGCTCCTCATAGGGATTGTTCTCCAGACCCTTGATTATTTTAGTCACCCTCCTGTGGACACATTTCAGCTCGTCAACATCTCCCAATGTGTTTGGTTAATATCATGGCAAAATAGTTGTCTCTTTCCTGCCATGGGATGGTTTAGACCAAACTGCTGTTGAATATTTTGTGTCTTACCCCGAATGCCTTTGCAAGGGGAGCTAATGGGTGGCTCATATGTCCATCGCTCTGATACAGCCAAGTGGCCTCTGTATTCCACAATGTTTTTAGCTTATTTTGAATGAAATTATGAAGGCAAAATGTAAATGAAGCTGCTTTGTACTGAGTCTGCCCTTGTGGGTTTTTTTCTGAGTCCTGCTGCTATTCTTTGTCTTAGAAGTTTTCAAGGGAAGGACGCAGGAGATGTTTAAGGCTACAGAATTATAATTCTAAGATCCCACTTTAATTGTTTCCTCTATGGAGTTATGGGATTTGTAATTTGGTGAACCATCGTCAAAGGTTCTGAGGTATATTGGAAACTAGACAAGGGAGGTTTATATATCTGTTGGGAGAAAGAACTCTTGTCTGTTGAAGGCAAGTGTGAATGTTGCAATTAATCACCTTGCTTAGCATTGCAAAGCTTTGCAGCTTCAAAGCCTGGCTGATACCTGCCTGGGGGGAATCCTTTGTTGGGAGGTATTAGCTTGCTGGGAGGTGTTCTTGTTTGGAATTCCCGTTTTTTGAGTGTTGCTCTTTATTAACAACGCTCCATGCAGTCATGCCAGCCACATGACCTTGGAAGTGTCTATGGACAACGCTGGCTCTTAGAAATGGAGATGAGCACCACACCTCAGAGTCAGACATGACTGGACTTAATGTCAGGGGACAACCTTTGCCTTTTTTTTTTTTACCTTTATCTACTGTCCTGATGTTAGAGTTTTTAAATCTAGCTACCAGGCTTTGAAGCTGCAAAGCTGTTAAATGGTAAACAAGGTGACCAATTGCCACATTTACACTTGCTTCAAGAAGACAAGAGTTCTTTCTTCCACCCTGGACATTCTACATAAACCTCACTTGCTTGTTTCCAACAGACCTCACAACCACTGAATATGCCTGCCATAGATGTGGGTGAAATGTCAGGAGAAAATGTTTCTGGAATATAGCCATACAGCCCAGAAAACTCACAGCAAAACACATAAACATTGTAAAAATACTGCAAATCCCTATATTAAAATGTATTTCTACAAAAGCTGTATGCACATTGAAGCATATTTTTATAAAATACATGTTAAAATAAGCAAAATAGAGATTAAACACAAGGCACACATTTAAAATTCATACTTAAAGACTGCCTGCCGGAAGAGATACCAAGAGTGCGTCCACACTGCATAATTCATGCAGTTTGAAACAGCTTAAAATGCCATGTCTCAGTGCTATGGAATTGTGGGCGTTTAGTCTTCTCTGTTAAAAAAGGCTGGTGCCTCACCAAACTACTAATTAATCATGTCAGAAGCAAATTGAAAATACAATTAGAATGTATAAAAACCCACAAACAAACTTAAAAACTTGGCATTATGCTAAATGTATTTTTATTGTCAAAGCTTTCATGGCCGGAATCACTGGGTTGTTGTAGGTTTTTTCGGGCTATATGGCCATGTTCTAGAGGCATTCTCTCCTGACGTTTCGCCTGCATCTATGGCAAGCATCCTCAGAGGTAGTGAGGTCTGTTGGAACTAGGAAAATGGGTTTATATATCTGTGGAATGACCAGGATGGGACAAAGAACTCTTGTCTGCTGGAGCTAGGTGTGAATGTTTCAACTGACCACCTTGATTAGCATTTGATGGCCTGGCGGTGAAACATTCACACCTAGCTCCAGCAGACAAGAGTTCTTTGTCCCATCCCGGTCATTCCACAGATATATAAACCCATTTTCCTAGTTCCAACAGACCTCACTACCTCTGAGGATGCTTGCCATAGATGAAACGTCAGGAGAGAATGTCTCTAGCACATGGCCAAATAAATGTCTTTTGACTAGGAGCTGACCACTTAAGAATGCCTTTGATGTCGCTGTAAGAAAGTCCTCCACTGCATGTGACGGGGCTCAAACTGTATTGTAGTAAGTGGTCTGTGGTTTGCGCACTCCACTTAAGGTTGGCTCGGCATCTCATGGCACCAGAGCGCAGTCTGTTCAGCGCCTCCCAAGTCGCCCCGTCTTCTGTTTGCCGAGGAGGGAGTTTGTCATTCAGTATCAACCACTGATTGAGATTCTGGGTTTAAGCCTGCCACTTTTGGACTCATGCTTGCTGGGGTGTTTCTGCAAGTATCTCTGTACATCTTGGAAAACTATTTCTTGATTTAACCCAGCTCGTGGGCAAGAGAGATAGGGCTTTCTCTGCAATTGCTCCCATTTTTGGAACACTAGAAGCAATCATACGAAAGCTGACTGGCACAACCTGGGGATCACAACCAGACGCAGTGAAGACATCTGCCCTTGCGCTATGCTACTCTGCTGCTGAGTATGCATGCCCAGTGTGGAACACATCTCACCACACTAAAACAGTGGATGTGGCTCTTAATGAGACATGCCGCATTATCACGGGGTGTCTTTGCCCTACACCACTGGAGAAATTATCCTGTTTAGCCAGTATTGCACCACCTGACATCCGCTGGGAAGTAGCAGTCAATAGTGAAAGGACCAAGGCAGAGACATCTCCAGCTCATCCCCTATTGGGTATCAGCCAGCATGTCAACAACTTAAATCAAGACATAGTTTTCTTAGACCTACAGAGACACTCGCTGGAACACCTCAACAAGCGAGAGTCCAAAAGTGGCAGGCTCAAACCCAGAACCTCAACCAATGGCTGATACCAAGTGAGAGACTCCCCCCTGGGCACACAGAAGACTGGGCGACTTGGAAGGCGCTGAACAGACTGCGCTCTGGCACCACGAGATGCAGAGCCAACCTCAAGAAATGGGGCTACAAAGTGGAATCCACGACATGTGAGTGTGGAGAAGTGCAAACCACAGACCACCTGCTGCAATGCAACCTGAGCCCTGCCACTTGCACAATGGAGGACCTTCTTGAGGCAACACCAGAGGCACTCCAAGTGGCCAGCTAGTGGTCAAATGACATTTAATCAACTACCAAGCCTGCAAACTTTGTGTTTTGTTTGTTTGTTTAAAAATGCAATACAATTGTTTGGTTTGCTCCTGGCACGATAGATAAATAAATAAAGTATATGGCCAAAATACACAAAGGAGCCCCTGGTGGCACAGTATGTTAAAGTCCTGAGCTGCTGAGCTAGTTGACCGAAAGGTCGCAGGTTTTATTCCGGGGAGCGGCATGAGCTTCCGCTGTCAGCTCTAGCTTCTGCCAACTTAGCAGTTCGAAAACATGCAAATGTGAGTAGATCAATAGGTACTGCTCCGGCGGGAAGGGAACGGCGCTCCATGCAGTCATGCTGGCCACATGACCTTGGAGGTGTCTATGGACAATGCAGTCTCTTTGTCTTAGAAATGGAGATGAGCACTACACCCCAGAGTCAGACATGACTGGATGTAATGTCAGGGGACAACCTTTACCTTAGAATCAAAGAGTTGGAAGAGACCTCATGGGCCATCCAGACCAACCCCCTGCCAAGAAGCAGGAATATTGCATTCAAATCACCCCTGACAGATGGCCATCCAGCCTCTGTTTAAAAACTTCTAAAGAAGGAGCCTCCACCACACTCCGGGGCAGAGAGTTCCACTGCTGAACGGCTCTCACAGTCAGGAAGTTCTTCCTCATGTTCAGATGGAATCTCCTCTCTTGTAGTTTGAAGCCATTGTTCCTTGTCCTAATCTCAATGGAAGCAGTAAACAAGCTTGCTCCCTCCTCCCTGTGGCTTCCTCTCACATATTTATACATGGCTATCATATCTCCTCTCAGCCTTCTCTTCTTCAGGTTAAACATGCCCAGCTCCTTAAGCCGCTCCTCATAGGGCTTGTTCTCCAGACCCTTGATCATTTTTGATCATACCTTTTTTTGCTGTCGCACGCTGGGCCTGTACATCAGACTATAGACAGGACATAAATTCTGTGTGCCCAACGGGACGCCGGGGCTGCCTCAGATTAAAGGCCTTTGGATTTCCTTAAAACACAGAGTCTTTAGATTGCTTAAAGGTTCAACAATGTTCTTTATTAAGGAAAACAAACGGGTACTTTCAAGCTTTCTTAACAGTCTATTGGCTCTTGCAATCTTGTCCACAGGGAACAGGCACTATCTTCATAAACTGTACATTAACTAATGGGGAAATCCTTAACTTCTAATCTGGGCAATCTGTCTTTGCCTCTGTTGGCGTGGAGCCCCTACACCCGGTACCAACTGCGTCTGGCTTCCGTAAGCGACCCTTACCAAGCAGAGCTTTGTAGACTTCCAGGGGAAAAGAAGGAGTTCAGATTTCAGTGATGGCTGGCTGAAGTCCTTCAGCAAAGGAGCTGTAAAGCTGTAAAATCCTCAGCCAAGCTGTGGGGCCTTTTCTCCCCGGCCAAGCTGTAGGCTGTATAACCCCAGCCAAGCCAAGCTGTAGGCTGTATAACCCCGGCCAAACCATAGAAGACAAAGCTTTCTACAGGAGCTCTTGGTTTCATGTCCTGTATGGAAAGCTGCTCTGTGTGGACTGACTCAAAAAGGTTCCTATTCCCTCCAGAAACCCAAAAAGGAGGCGGGACCAGGGAACCTAACTATAATTGACAAGTGGCTTGCCCTATGATTGCAGCCAAAAGAAGACACCTATGTGCAGAGTCCCTGAAACTTAGGACTATAAGAAACATTAAATGCAAAGCAAACAAAATTGGAGTTGTACCTGCACACCTTTACCTATACAAAATTTGCCCATGCCTGCATTCATTGCATGGCTCCATAGCAGTGGTGCAAAAAAAAAAAAAAAACTAAACAAAACTGCATGAATTCTACAGTGCAGATGCATTGCACTTCCACTGCTGACCACTAGAGGGGGGTCGTTTCCAACAGAAAAAAAATATCCGCAGCGTTAGTGGCTAATTGAAAGCTTAAGGAAGGAGGAGGAGGAGGAGGAGGAGGAGGAGGAGGCAGATTGTGATTGGCTGCTGCGTTGGCCGTCACGCGACCCTCCTCAGCGAATGGGAGGCTCTCTCTCGCGCTCCCTGCGTGCGTCGTTTCCGCTTCCGGTCCAGGCGCTGAGAAGGGAAGAGGCGTCTCCTGTCCTCTGAGCCTCTTGGCGACGCGGTCGGGGCTTCGGCCGCCGGAAGAAGGAGGCTCTTCGGAGGCAGGTGAGAAGAGGGAAAAGGCCCAGGAGGGGATTCAGAGCCGGCTGGGCGTTCCCTGAAGGGAGTGCCTTTGCCCCAGGCTCATTCTCTCACTCTAGCTCAGGCCTGGGCAAACTTAGGCCTTCCAGATGTTGTGGGCTTCAACTCCCACCATTCCTAACAGCCTCAGGCCCCTTCCTTTTCCCCCTCAGCTTAAGCGGCTGAGGGGGAAAAGGAAGGGGTCTGAGGCTGTTAGGAATGGTGGGAGTTGAAGCCCACAACATCTGGAAGGCCTAAGTTTGCCCAGGCCTGAGCTAGCTGCATTCATACCCGGTATATCTTGCTTTGGAGCTTCTATAGGCACATATCTTTATTATGTGATGTGTCATATTAGGCATGCACAAACTTCGGCTTTTCATGTGGGCTGTTAGGGATTGTGGGAGTTGTAGTCCAAAATGCAAAACTATGGTGAGGTGGATCTGTAATTGGTTAAATGAACGAACCCAGAGGGTGATTCTCCCCAATGCTTCCTCTTCATCCTGGAAAGAAGTGACGAGTGGAGTGCCGCAGGGTTCTGTCCTGGGCCCGGTCCTGTTCAACATCTTTATTAATGACTTAGACGAAGGGTTATTATTATTATCTCCGAACGTATTCTCCCCTACGAACCATCAAGACCACTAAGATCGTCTGGAGGGGCCCTGCTCTCGGTCCCACCACCTGCACAAGCACGGAGACAGGGCCTTCTCGATGGTGGCCCCTCGACTTTGGAACACCCTGCCATTAAAGATCAGAACTGCCCCCTCCCTCATGACATTCAGAAAACTAACAAAGACCTGGTTGTGGAACGCAGCATTTGACAACTGATTTAATTCTTTGCCCACATGAAAGGAGGATGATGAATGGGATTGCGATGGTGTTGGACGATTTGGCTCTTTTAACTGTGATGATAATGTTTTAATGTGTATGGTGCTGATATTTTAATCGTGTAATGAAGTGGCATTGTGTTGTTATTGTATATTCTTTGTATGTTAACACATGTTGTGAACCGGTCCGAATCCCTCTTTGAAGGTGAGAGGGTCGGTATATAAAACCTCGAAATAAATAAATAAATAAATAAATATTATTATTAAACTTTATTTGTACCCCGCTAGCATCTCCCGAAGGACTCGATGCGGCTTACAAAGGCCAAGGCCTCAACACACAATATAACATTACAAAACCTAAAGCAAATTTAAAAACAATTAAAGCAATATAAACCACAAGCAATAAACAATACACTAAGACACAATAAAACTGGGCCGAGCCAGAGTAAAGGGTACAGGATTAAAAGTGCTGATGTGACAGGAGGTATGTAGGATTATAGGGCAAGTGCAGTGTGCGGTGTTAGATGACATGATCATCAAGTTTGCAGACGACACCAAATTGGGAGGGATAGCCAATACTCCAGGGGACAGGAGCAGGATTCAAGACGATCTTGACAGATTAGAGAGATGGGCCAAAACCAACAAAATGAAGTTCAACGGTGACAAATGCAAGATACTCCACTTTGGCAGGAAAAATGAAATGCAAAGATACAGAATGGGGGACAAGGCCTGGCTCGAGAGCAGTACGTGTGAAAAAGATCTTGGAGTCCTTGTGGACAGGAAGGTGAACATGAGCCAACAATGTGATGTGGCGGCAAAAAAAGGCCCACAACATCTGGAGGGCCCAAGTTTGCCCAGGCCTGAGCTAGCTGCATTCAGATCCGGTATATCTTGCTTTGGAGCTTCTATAGGCACATATCTTTATTATGTGATGTGTCATATTAGGCATGCACAAACTTCGGCTTTTCATGTGGGCTGTTAGGGATTGTGGGAGTTGTAGTCCAAAATGCAAAACTATGGTGAGGTGGATCTGTAATTGGTTAAATGGACGAACCCAGAGGGTGCTCACCAATGCTTCCTCTTCATCCTGGAAAGAAGTGACGAGCGGAGTGCCATCTGCAGGGTTCCGTCCTGGGTTCGGTCCTGTTCAACATCTTTATTGATGACTTAGACGAAGGGTTATTATTATTATTATTATTATTATTAAACTTTATTTGTACCCCGCTAGCATCTCCCGAAGGACTCGATGCGGCTTACAAAGGCCAAGGCCTCAACACACAATATAACATTACAAAACCTAAAGCAAATTAAAAACAATTAAAGCAATATAAACAAAAAGCAATAAACAATACACTAAGACACAATAAAACTGGGCCGGGCCAGAGTAAAGGGTACAGGATTAAAAGTGCAGGATTAAAATTGATAGGGGGTTGGACTTGCTGACCCATGTAGTGTCTTCTCTTTTATGCTATGATTCTGTAATTCTCACTCTGCTTTTGACATTTATGTAAATACGTATATATGTGTGTTTGCAAATATGTATGTGCATGTGTTCCATAATCTCCCACTTCAATTGTCTGAGTCAAGAGTCAAACTTTTTGAATAGAGGTCTCTCAGACTGTTGGGATGTGTGTGTCAGACTATAATTTGTTGCTGCTGCTGTTGTGTGCCCTCAAATTGTGTCAGACTTAAGGCGACCCTAAGGCAACTCTGTCACAAAGGTTTCTTGTCAAGATTTATTCAAAGAAAATTTGCCTTTCTCTTCCACCCAGTGGGTTCAGAGCCATAGTCCGAGGTTCAAACCACTACGCCACACTTTATGAATTCCTTCCCTCTCTTTTTTTCTACCTCCCTCCCTTTCTCCTCTTCCTTCTTTAACTGTTTCCTGCCTAAAATTTATTTCTTGCTTTTTCTCCTTCCCTTTCTTTTTCCTGTCTCTCTTTCTTTCTTTCTCTTTCTCCTCCCTCCCTATGTTTTGGAAGGAGCAAGAATGGAATGGAGAGGATTTACTCAATTTTGGAAGGAGATAGAGAAAAGGAAAAGAGAGTTAAGGAGCAAGAAGGAAGTTCAGAGAATCCCTCCGTTTTGGAAGGAGATAGAGGAGAGGAAATAAGAGTTAAGGAGCAACAAGGTGGTGATAGTGGGGCGTGAATGGCAGTGGCAGTTTAGGGTAGGGGCCAGGGAAATGACCTTGGTGGGCTGGATCTGGCCTGCTGGCCATAGTTTGAGGACCCTTGGTCTAAGGCAGTGGTTCTTAATCTGTGTGTCCCTAGATGTTTTGGCCTACAACACCCATACATCTCAGCCAATTTATCAACTGTTAGGACTTCTGGGAGTTGAAGGCCAAAACATCTGGGGACCCACAGGCTGAGAACCACTGGTCTAAGGGTTTCCAGTGTGTGGACTGCAGTGTGGGGGGCAGGCATTGTACCATAACAACACAATTCTTTTTGACAGATTTCCTCCTCTTTAAGAATTGATTGATCCTCTGTCAGTTGCTTAGGCACCTGCCTGGCACACACTTTACAGAACTGAAGGCTGTCAGGAATCAGGGCGTAGGCAGATCCAACATTCAGCTTCCCTGCAACTTCTTCAGCTATTCTTCTTCTGCTTTTGCAAATCAGTGCCAGAGTTCTTTCTTTATTCGTTGTAGCTGGCTTTCAAGAGTACTCTGCATCAGTCACACCAGCATGGCCGTTTATGAACATTTCAGTCCACTCATAGATGACTCTATGAGAGAAAACTTTATCCCCACACTGAGTACACATACGGAGATGAATTTGTGCTCCTCACACACTTTCTGCCTACAAAAAGCAAATGACAAAATTCTGTTCGTCTTTGGTGCAATGTATACATTTCACAGCTATCTTCGCGCACAGTGTGACAACTCTTAAACTAAATTGCAAGTTTAACTGACTTTCCAGGCTTTCCTCCCACCCTCACCATTTGCAATGAAAATATAAACATGCAGAAACTGTTTGAAGGCATCTTGTATAATTTTATAGGTATATATGCATATATAAGGTTCTACGCACACACACATACATATATCTGTGTGCTTATAAAAGCTTCTGCATACATGCAGGGCATCTCTCAAAAATGTATAAACCCGTAACAGATTATAATCTTGCAAATGTATGGTGGCTCATGGAGCACACCAAAAAGTTTAAAAGAAAATCGGTTTGTGCTAAATAATAATAATGGGTTGCTGTGAGTTTTTTGGACAGTATCGCCATTTGTCAGTAGTGGAACATGGCCATACAGCCCAAAAAACTCACAGCAGTCCAGTGATTCCAGCCATGAAAGCCTTTGACAACAAACAAATAATAATACTTTTATTTCTTACCAATAAAAGTAATTTGCTTGAGGCAAATTACAACATAGCTAAAAATCATAATCATAATGTAAAATATATTAAAATATATTTCTACAAAATACATATATTAAAATTCACAGAACTATGATTAAAATATAGTGGAGACAAGACGCAAGCAATATAGATTATGGCAAAACTTGATTGTAGATTATAGCAAATTATAAATTACAGAACAGCTGTTGATGGTATTTATCATGAAAAACTATGGCTTGCTCTTAAAATAAATGAGGTCCTGGTAATCTATATTCAGGACAAGAGGCTACTGTCAGGACAGAATATGGAGAAATGGAATGGTTTCCAGTTGAAAAGTGGTTAGGCCAGACTACATTTTATTGTCCTCTTTATTTATCTAGTATGCTGAATATAACATTCCAGCTGGATTAGGCTTGGAGGAAGTAAATGCATTAACAACAACAAGCGAGAGTTCACTAAAGAGGATTCGTTCTTGTGATACAAGAGTTTTTCCTGGTGAACGTTTTGGGAATTGCTGATTCAAATTGTTGCAATTTCTTCAGGCAAATGCTTAATGAGGATTCCCACATTGCCAGCACCCAAACTTTATAAGAGTTATATGGAAAGGCACACTCTCTCTGTGTGTGAGAGAGACAGATAGACAAACAGAGGGAGAAAGTTTTGACTTTTCCCCTTTTACATCTTCGTGTGCTTTTCTTCTCCTCAACAGCTTGGAAAAGGGCAAGATGTGGCACGAAGCCCGAAAGCATGAGCGGAAGCTCCGTGGGATGATGGTGGATTACAAGAAACGCGCCGAACGTCGAAGAGAGTATTATGAAAAGATAGTGAGTGTTTTCCTTATGGATCTGCAATCTAAAAAGAGGGTTGGCAATGTCTCATGGTATCTCATGGCTGTTCGCCAATGTAGAATCTCAGTCCTTGTTTGAGGGAGACTTTTACAATTTGGATACCACTATAGAGGAGACCCTCTGCCCAGTTGCTCCTGTCTACCTCAAGTAATGAGGACACATAGAAGGACCACTGCAGATTTTCTCCTGGTGGCTGAATTTTGTTCAGAAAAGCAGCCTCGTATATTGGGAAGGGATGACTATAAAAGACGTTTCTATGGGTGCCCTGTTCTATAATATCAAACTCCTAGACCATCCCAGTGGGGGTTATGCCATTGTAGTTCTTCCTTATTACTCCCCCCCCCCCCCACCACCACTTTGTCCCCACAATCCTGACAGCATCTAAGGAAAATGTTTGTAAGGATTATTTATTTATTTGAGAAATTTATTTATCGTCTTTTCCCAAGGACTCAAGACAGTTTACAGCAATTGTTAAAATATACAATGTATTAACATTAAAATAATATTTAAAAAGTCTAAAAATTCACAAGGAAATGTAATAATCAGTATAAAGTTTGGAAGCTCCAAATAGTCCCAATGGGTGGCAGCCAGATTGTTAACCTGAGTGGAAAACAGGGAATGTACAACACCCTTTTACGTCAGTAATACTGGCTGCTAATTTGCTTCCAAGCACTATTCAAAGTTCTGGCCTTAGCCTATAAATTCCTAAATGGTTCTGGTCCAGCTTACCTGTCCAAACATATATCTATTTATTTCATATCAAAAGCATTGTATAAATTAGTATAAAACTGATAAAAATAGAAGGAGCACAAGTGGCTAAATAACTTTTGACCAAAAACGGGCAACTACAGACCACACTATCTGTAGCCTCCAACAATGCTTCCTCTGTACATGAGGCAGGACATTGCATACAAGCATACAGATGTGGAGTTGTCTGTTCTGCTCCACAGTTGCAGAAAATGGAGGATTCTTTTAGGTTGTGCCATTTTGCCACGTTCTCCAAACCCCAAAGCATTGCTTTTAAACATCTCGCTTTATGATCTGGTGCAATTGTTAAGATCTTCTGGGGAAGCCCTGCTCTCGGTCCCGCTCCCATCACAGGCGCTGTTGACGGGGGCAAGAGACAGGGCCTTCTCGGTGGTGTCCTCACAGCTGTGGAACTCCCTCCCCAGTGACATCAGAACAGCCCCTCACTCTTAAGCTTCAGGAAAAATATTAAGCAAGCCTTTGGGGATCAATATGACCCATACATATGACAGAACTTGTATAAGAGCAGCGGAAGCAATTGGTTTAATGTTTATAATGTTAAGTTGATGCTAGACCTTTGATATATTTTAATCATCTGAAAGATTATTTATAATTGATACGTTTATGTTTTTACAGTTTTATAATATTGTGTTTTACTGTTATTGTTATTGTCTGAATCTGGCATTGAATTATTGCCATAGTTTGTAAGTCGCCCTGAGTCCCCTTTTGGGGGTGAGAAGGGTGGGGTATAAGTACAGGAAATAAATAAATAATAAAGTGATAATTATCTTTTGAAATAAACAAGTGGGCTGGAGCTTAGTGTTTGTAAGAATGTAAGTTTTGGATACAGAGATATTTCTAGATCATGCTTGGAAGGGTACTCTGATATTGAGAGTCAGTATTAAGAGTTACTGCCAGAGAGTGTAGATAATAGACATTGGTGATCTGACTTTCTTTAAAAGAGCCGCCTCTGTCATACTTCTCTTCCAGAAAAAGGATCCAGCCCAGTTCTTGCAGGTCCATGGCCGCGCATGCAAAGTCCACTTGGATTCCGCTGTGGCTCTTGCAGCTGAAAGCCCTGTGAATATGTAAGAAGCCTTCATGCTCTGAACTGACAGATTGGGAAAAAACAGTGTGGTGTAAATGAAGAACAATTGCATTTGTTTGATGTATTGTATCTCCATTGTTTCTTGCAGGATGCCATGGCAGGGAGATACCAACAATATGATTGACCGTTTTGATGTACGAGCCCATTTGGACTATATCCCCATGTACACTCCTCCACTGTTGAACCCAATGTAAGGTGTTTTTAAAATATTTTGATTCCAAGATACAAACTCTTTCTTTGTTTCGATCCCAAGATTCAGACTTTTCCTAACCGCTGTGCTTTTTTTTTTTAAAATTAGTTTGTTAAGTTATAATTTGTATTAATATGTTGGGTTATATAAATTTTGTTATTATGGATATATTGTTGCATTCGGGCATTGAATGTTTGCCTTTTATGTTTGGAATCCGCCCTGAGTCCTTTTGGGGAGATAGAGCGGAATATAAATAAAGTTTTTATTATTATTGTTGTTGTTGTTGTTGTTTACATAAAAAACGATTAATTGGAGGCTGAAAATCAGAAAGAGAGCTTTCATAACTAGGTTTGACTTCCAGTTAAATCTGTCCTACTCCATATTTTCCCCAGGAGTGTGACGCTGCTATATATGAAAAAAAATGTACTTCTTGGCTTAGGATGACTGAATATCAAGATTTTGAGAATTTTTGTCTAGGATTATTAATGTACTACAGAGTAAATGAGGCCACTTTGATCCTGTTCAAACAACCATTTTTGGATTCAACCAGTATCCAAAATCTCTGAAACATTAGTGTTAGTGCTAATCAAAGCTATATCAAAATTGAAAGTTCAAAACTTCTAAACGTAAAAAAATAATAAGAACATAAGCCCTGGACTTGTCTAACTCAACTTCTGAGTATGCCTGTCCTGTTTGGCACAAGTCTGCCCATGCAAAGCAGGTGAACATAGCATTGAATGAAACATGCAGAATAATCACAGGATGTTTCAAACCTCCACCTTTTGATAAACTCTACAATCTAGCTGGCATTGCCCCCCCCCCCCCCCCGGCCGCGATGTGCAACGGGATGTTGCTGCTAACTGTGAGAGAAGTAAGTTTGAACACTGTGAAAGCCACTTACTGCATGGCTAGCAGCCTCCTACCAGTAGACTCAAATAAAGGAAACGTTTCATGGGAACCACCACTCCTCTTAATGTTCTCCTAGCAATAACAAGAGTATTCCTCTGGGCAGCTAGAGCAGGAAATCCCAATTGGATGGTCCCCCACGAGGGTCCTCCTCCAGGGGCATACCAAGAATGGGCAACTTGGAAGTCCCTGAACAGACTCAGAATTGAAGTGGGCAGATCAAAAGACAACCTGGCTAAATGGCACTACCTAGAAGAATCCTCCACCTTGTGCAACTGTGGAGCAGAACAGACAATTCCACACTTGTATGCTTGTCCACAGTGTCCTGCCTCATGTACAGGGGAAGAATTGTTGAAAGCTGCAGACAATGCAGTCACTGTTGGCTGTTTTTGGTCAAGGAGTATTTAGCCGCTTGTGCTCCTTCTATTTTTATCTGTTTTATATTTATTTATGCAGTGATTTTGATACGAAAAAATGAATAAAATAAAAACATAAAACCCACAAAATTTATTCTTTATGTTGTTACTCATTTCTCATTAAATTTAAAAAAGAGATTTAAAAAGCTAAAATTGCCTTCCAGTAGTCACAAATGGACAAAAGAAAGACAGTAATTTTGATAAACTTATTGATGTAGTTGTTTCACTGATCAAAGAAACATTATTCTCCCTTCTACTTTTACAGATCCCAAGAAAATGAGTCTGATGAAAGGAAATGCAACTATGAGAGATACAGAGGTTTGGTGCAGAATGACTTTGCTGGCAGTAAGTTCTCATAGATTTTTCGAATCCCTCTTGAACTTTTTTACCAACATGGCAATTGGGCTAGCTAGCTGGGGAGGTGGGGGGGGGGGGAGAGGACTTATGCAAATTGCTATCTAAAGAAGGATTTCTTCCAAACTGCAGTCATTATGTGGGTAAGGAGTAGCATGAAGACACCATCAAGGTGTGAGAGAGGTTGCTGTATATTTTTCTTGCAATTGTCTCTCTTTTATTAAATCAAGTTTTGAGAAGTCTTTGTCTTAACCTTTGTCTCATAGTCTCAGAAGAACAATGCCTCTATCAGATCTATATCGATGAGCTGTACGGGGGGCTCCAGAAGCCAAATGAGGATGAAAAAAAGAAGTAAGTGTTTATACTTTGGGGTCAGTGAGATAGGACTGAGTTGTCCTGGAGGGGAGAGTACATGATTCTGGCTTGTACTATTTTATTTGGTCGAAAGGGCTGCCTTGAGCTGGGAAAAATGGTACTCCCAAACATTTGGAGGATTCCCAAGGCACTTAGTATTGTTGTTATTATTATTATTATTATTTCCTGCCTTTTCTATTTTAAAAGAGACTTAAAGCGGATAAACCATTGACTTGCACATTGTCCTTGACTTAAGGACTTGTATCATTTTCAGTTAATCAATAGATAGATAAATTTTATTATGGTCCAGAGACCCTTAGCACACTGTAGCATTTAATCAGTCATCCAAATATTGGTTCTAATAATAATAATGTTGTTGATGATGATGTCCAGTCACTGACCAACACAGTCAGAATCTTCAACACTGGCATCAGTATGGAGTTTGGCCTAGACAAATGTGCCACAGTGGCATTGAATAAAGGGAAAATTTAACACAGCGAGGGCATAGAGATGTCAAATGGACAAACCATAAAGTACAATCAGCCTGAAGCCTATCAGTGTGTTTTTCTTCTTTTTCTCTCCAGGTTAGCAGAAAAAAAGGCCTCTATTGGCTACACGTATGAAGATAGCACAGTGGCTGAACTTGAGAACCCATCTGAGAAACGACCTGAGGAGGAAGACTCTGAGGAAGATAGCAACACAGATGAGGATGAAGTCATCCCTGATATTGGTACACCTCCAAGAAACTATTGCTATTTGGCACTGGGCCTTTATGAAATTGGGCGGTGACAGGAAGGCATGAGAAAGGAATGGTGCATTTGAATCTTCTTGACTCTTTACCTTCTTTGCTCCCTATGCTGGATTCATACTGTCTAGGGGTGATAAAAATTGTCACATTTGGGAAGCCCCACGTTGAGAACGTTTTGGAAAAATGGCATTCATAACTTTTTTGAAAGGAAAAATGATGTCATATAATTTTGGCAATTGTGAATATCCATGAACATCTGGAAACACCATTTGAAAACCACTAGTCAAGGAAAGGCATGACCTTGTTAGGAGTCAACCCTTTGAAAAAGTGATGTTCACAAGCATTCATGCAATGGCACAGAGGTAAATCAGCTGTTAAATTGATAACCATGTATTTGAACTGCTAGGGACAAAGACATGCCACTGCACAAAAAATATACTTAGCTAGCATACTTTTAAAATGTTTCTTTGAAGTTGAAATTGAAATTTCAGTTGCCCAAAACATATACTGTCCCTCTTAGTTTAAAAATATGCACTCAGAGACAAAAACAAAGTCTTCTTTAAAAAGTAACACATCTTGTTTACTCACAAATTCCTTGTATTATTTCAGCATATAGGCACATTTAGAGATAGGATGTAGTTTCTCTATGTTGAGAACACAGGGCATCATTCTTAATCAATAGTCCAAAGTCTTTAAGTATACATCTTAAGAAAGTCCAAACTGTATAACTGTACTCACTGCTTCTCAAAGCAAATATTTAGTAAACTGTTCTTGCATAAGTCCAAATGCAGACTGCTTCCATTGAAATCTAAATGCATACTGCATCCACCTCCACTGAAGTCTAAAGCAAACTGCTAACATTGAAGTCCAAAAACATACTGAATAACAAAATTGAGTCTTGAGTCTAAACATGCTCAGTACAGTCACATGACTGTAGACCCTCCCACACCAAAGAGGTCAGTGAAACTGGAAAATCATTATATACTGTATATTCTGGTGTATAAGACTATTTTTTAACCCAAGAAAATCTTTTCAAAAGTCAGGGGTCGTCTTATACGTGGGAGTAGTCTTATAGGTGGGAGTAGTCTTATGCGCGGGAGTGGTCTCATGCGCAGGAGTAGTCTTATACGCCGGGAGTCGTCTTATAGAGCGGGTGCTGAAACTTCCAATCGGATTGGAGAATCTGTGGTTGCCGCATATGGTGGGGGGAGCTAAAAAATGGCAATGCCCGCATTCCTGCAGTATGCAGCGACTGTATGAAAGCATTAAGGGCGATGCTGTACAAGTACGGTAGAAGAATATCCATTCATCAGGATTCGTGGACTTAATGTGGTCCCGATGGTTCGGTGAAGAGGCGCCTCACCGGGAAGATGTAAGTGAAGGGCGGAGCAAGCTGCTGGTGTCCAGGGTGCTCTGGGTATGGAAAAAAGAGATAGAGTGGCTCTGGGCCCAAACAAACACACCTCTTTTACCTGTCTGATCTGCTCCTCTACCTCTCAGATCTTGCTCCTGAAGACTGCAGTGAAGTGGTGCAGGCGTGCATGTGCGAGATCTGAGAGGCAGAGAAGGAGGTTACAGTAATAGGAAAATTACTATATTGAAATCAAATCTGATGCTTCTTAAATTTTTATTTGGTGTGAGTTGGAAGAGGGGTAGTCTTATATGGCAAATATATTCCAAATTCTATATTTTAACTGAAAAAGTTGGGGTTCGTCTTATACGCCTGGAATATACGGTACATAGAATACAGGTTAGCAAATGTAGTACCTCGATGATGTTCCCTTAGGCCTTCTGAGAATTGCTTATTCCTGTTGTGAATGCTGATCTATCAGTTGATGCCCCTTGTGTTTTTTGCAGATGTTGAGGTTGATGTAGATGAGCTGAACCAGGAACAAGTAGCTGACCTCAACAAGCAGGCAACCACTTATGGCATGGCGGAGGGAGACTTTGTCCGGTAAGATGTTTGTGCTTTCAGCGTTGTCAAGCCTTCTATGCTCAGTCTTTTCTTCTATAAGTTGACATGGTTTTGGGGTGATCAGCTTGGATAATAAATCGTGTTATCCAGCCTGCAGACAAGTATTCTTGTGGTTTCTGGCTTCAGGAAGCTTACCTGCAGACGAAAAAAGTGGAGTGGAGGTAGTCAAAAGATTGGTTGGTATGAACCAATTAAAGTTATAAATGCTCTCTAAAGAAGTGGGTATTGGAGAGTTTTTTCTCCATCTTTCTTGCTTACGAATAATAATTTAAGGTGTAATTCAGTGAAGCTGAATGGTGAGAGACTAGGAAAGACCAAAGGATATTATGTTATGGCACATAGCTAAACCATGGAATTTGCTGGCACAAGATACAGCAGTGGCCACCAATATGGATTGCTTTGAAAGAAGATGAGTGAAATGCATGGAGAATACGGCTGTCAAGGAATTATGAGTCAGGGGACTATGTATTATCTCTATTATTATTTTAGCTGGTATATTTCTGAATGCCAGTTGCTTGGAAACACAAATGGGAGTGTGCTATGTCCCTTGTGGTTATGCTTGTAGGCTTCCCAGATGTGTATCTAAATTGGTTAATGTGTGGGAAGAGAATGCTGACTTAGAGGCTTGTTTTGGTCTGTTCCAGAATGGTGCTTATGCCTTTATGAGTGGTTTTCATCCATGTTGGCTAAATAGATTTTCAGAGGCATGTGTGCAAATTATTTTTTTTCATTCACATGGTATTTCTTGCTTGCCTTGATATTAAAAGCACACAGGTAAAATTTTGCAGTAAAATTGAAATCATAGGTAGTCCCCGAATTACAAACATACGACTTACAAACAACTGATTGTTAAGAATGGGGTGAGACAACAGGAAGTAGAGATATCTATCCCTATGATTGGAAATTCATTCCTGAAAGAGTTATCACGGGGTAGAGGTCTCCACTGAAGCTTTATCACAAATTCCTTTTTCCTCAACAAGCCACATTTTGCAAAATCCAATTCTCACAGGGACAGAAAGTGAGGTGACATCTTCTGAACAGGGGCACAGAAAGCAAAAGAAACATCACAGGAGTGCTAACCTGCCTATGCTATCCAAAGCTCAAAAATTAGATATTTTTGGCTGGAATTGCACTTAAAATGTACCTGTTCCAACTTACATACAAATTCAACTTAACAACAATCTTACAGAACCTATCATATATACTCGAGTATAAGCCACGTTTTTCAGTCCTTTTTTAATGCTGAACCCCCCCCCCCCCAGCTTACACTCGAATCAAAGTTATTTATTATTTTACTCTGTTATTATTAGTTTTATTCCATTTCTTATTTTACTCTATTTATTATTATTATTATTATTACATTTATTATTTTACTCTATTATTACTGATTTAGTATTTTTCTCTTATTGCATTTATTATTTTACTCTATTGTTACATTTAGTATTATACTCTATTATTATTACATTTATTTTTTACTCTTATTATTTTTATTACATTTAGTATTTTTCCTGTATTTTTATTATTACATTTATTATTTTACTCTATTTATTATTATTATTATTATTATTATTATTATTATTATTATTAGAAACACAAGATGAGTCCACAGCAAACAAGATCACTCTGCTGATTGTAATACTACTACTACTACTAATAATAATAATAATAATAATAATAATTTTTATAACATTTATTATTTTACTTTATTATTATTATTACATTTATAATTTTATTCTATTTATTATTATTGAAAGGATACATAAGCACATTTAGATTGAAGAAGGTTAGAATAATAGTTTAATCAGAGTTGGACAGTCATATCTTAAATTACACTTATATAAATATTCAAAAACATTTAACCTACGGATGCCTTAATTAATATAATTTTATTGGTATCAATTTTTATTTTTAAATGTACCAGTAGCTGCTGCATTTCCCATCCTCAGCTTATACTCGAGTCAATATGCTTTCCCAGTTTTTTGTCTTAAAATTAGGTGCCTTGGCTTATATTTGAGTTGGCTTATACTCGAGTATATACGGTGTCTTGTTCATAAATTGAGGACAGCCTGTACAACTTTTCAAAGGTTAAAGACATAAGCATAACTACATCAGGAATAAACAGATCCCTTCAGCTATGTTGCAGGTTGAAACTCTGCTTATATATCTTTTCCCTCTGATCCCTGTTTTTCTTCTGAAAGGATGTTGAGGAAGGACAAAGAGGAGGCAGAAGCCATTAAACATGCCAAAGCCTTAGAGGAAGAGAAAGCCATGTACTCGGTAGGTAACATTTGGGAGCCATCCCATATTTATGTTTTGTTGCCTCCTCCCTAGGGGAAAGAAACAGGTAATCAGTGCATAAATCCTTTGATTTCCTCAGTGCATTTATGGCTAGCTGGGCCAAGAGACTCCCTTTGGCTAATGCTGAGAGATGAATCTCAGTCCTGGTCCAAGTCCACCTGGGATCTAGGTGGAATAGTCTCTCCTTCAATACTAGGATGAAATTTTAAGGCCTTTGCTGTTAACATAGTAACCTCCCTGATATCCCCATCTGTTTTCTTTTCAAGGGTCGCCGCTCTCGGCGACAGAGGAGGGAATTCCGAGAAAAACGTTTAAAAGGAAGGAAAATCAGTCCTCCGAGGTAAGACTCTTGATGATGGGGAACTCACCTGGCTGATGTTAAGCTGAAAATGTTCATCTCCATTGCTGCATGAGGAGTTTTGGTGCATCCCTCACTGATGGAAGTGGACATCCTGAAGGAGATTGGCTTTCCTCCTCTCTTTCCTGCAGGAATGTCTTCCATTGTTCTCTGTTCTTATTTCACTAAGAGTGAAATTTGAATTAATCCTCCCATGTGGAGTTCTGGTGACCTGGGTTTTCTGGACTCAGCCATCTTCAGCATATGTCCAGAAAACTGACTTAGTTGGCTTTCTACTCACCTAGAATTAATGTCTTTTTTGTCCTCCTTACCTTATCATTTCAGCTATGCTCGGAGAGACAGTCCCACCTACGATCCCTACAAACGGTGAGTGGATATAGAATCATAGAATCATAGGGTTGGAAGAGACCTCATGGGCCATCCAGTCCAACCCCATTCTGCCAAGAAGCAGGAAAATTGCATTCAAAGCATCCCCGACAGATGGCCATCCAGCCTCTGTTTAAAAGCTTCCAACAAAGGAGCCTCCACCACACTCCGGGGCAGAGAGTTCCACTGCTGAATGGCTCTCACAGTCAGGAAGTTCTTCCTAATGTTCAGATGGAATCTCCTTTCTTGTAGATTGAAGCCATTTTTCCACGTCCTAGTCTCCAGGGCAGCAGGAAACAAGCTTGCTCCCTCCTCCCTGACTTCCCCTCACATATTGATCATGTCTCCTTTCAGCCTTCTCTTCTTCAGGCTAAACATGCCCAGCTCTTTAAGCTGCTCCTCATAGGGCTTGTTCTCCATACCCTTGATCATTTTAGTCGCTCTCCTCTGTTAGGTAGTAGTTGCTACTATGTGTATCTTTGGATCCATCCTGTCGGGTGGTGCAGATTTTTATTGGTATCCAAGAAAATACTAGATCTTGTTCAATGCATGTATAAATGTATTTGTTGTATTCCAAGGCAGGAAAGCACCTCTGCACTTAACACACACACACACACACACCAGTCCAAGATAAAATAGCAAGCAGTTTTTTGAAGCAATTTAGCAAAATAGTATCAGAAACCAAAGTCCAAAAATCAGAGATAATCTACAAAAAACAAGGTACATGAGTAGCATTCAAAAACCAGGAATACAAGAGCAGAATAAATCCAAAACATGAAATTCAAGAACGATCCTCAACACTTGGAAGCACGAAACACGAACAAACAGGAAAATGTGAACATGGCACTAGAAATAATTTTGACCTGACAGGAGTTCTATCCTCAGTCTCCAACGTTGCTTCCACTGACCAATGATGCTGTTGGCCTAGCTAATATATGCAGAAAATTGTGCCTTCTCCCCTGGGAAACTGATAATGACTTTTTTGCTAACAAGCGACTTGTCTTTCAAACTTTTTCATGTGAAACTCTATGTTGATGAAACATAAATCTTTTCTCTAATTGTTCATTAGTCTGTCCACCTGGACTTCCATGATCATCCTCTGAGCTCAGTTCTGTTGCAGTGTGGCCTTCAGAAAGAGACTGTTCCTTTTCAGGACCTAAAAATCACTAGGTGCTCCAGCTGACCTGCAGACCCAGAATCCCCTTTGTCTACAGGCTGACTAACAGGCCCAGAATCCCTTGTGTCAACAGGTTGACTAACAGGTCCAGAATTCCCAGAGAGATCAGGTGCAGGCACAATCAGAGGCTGAACTACAACAGTATTCACATATTCTGCACACATATACACACACCACTGAGAGGCAGATAAGTCAGGTTGGTCTGGAAGGACTCTACCTTACCAGTTTAGTGTGTGGCTCAAGTCACACATTTTGTTCCACTTTATAATCACTTTCTGCTGTTGCCAGTGCAGCATGAAATTCAGCCTATGTGTGGCTCTTCAGAAGCCATGAAATCTGATGGAACACACTGATGTAAGGGAGCAATTCATGACCCAACCTGGCAACATCTAGCACAGGAATGGGTAGAGTGTAACCTGTAGGCCACTTGCGTGATCCTCTTCTTCCAAATCATTTAACACAGTTGTTAGTTCATATTTGCTTTGTACATTCTGTTGCCACTTTGTGTGCTACCCTGAGTCGCCTTTGGGCTGAAATGGGGGGGGGGGGGGGATAGAAATGATGTAAATAAATAAGTAAATAAACTATTAATAGCCACAATGCATTTGAAGCTGACACAAACCCACTTTCCTGCTCCACTGTCTGTAGTGATACTCTTCCTTCCTCCCTTCCTCAGCTCGCCCTCTGAATCTACGTCTGAGTCCCGTTCCCGCTCTCGCTCGCCTTCCCCGGGCCACGAGGAGAAGATCACCTTCATCACCAGCTTTGGGGGCAGCGATGAGGAAGCGGCCGCCGCTGCTGCCGCCGCAGCCGCCGCCACTCAAGCCGGAGGAACTCCTAGGAAGGCTGTTTCCCTTGGCAAGGCACGCTCCGGCCAAGTGCAGCAAGGCAGCGCTGCGGCAGGTCATAGCGCCTCCTCCCGGTCGGTAATTTTCGCGCCTGCTTCGCTTTCCCAAACCTTAAAGCAGAGACCATCCCGGGGTCAAAAGGTTGATTTCTTACTTTTCCCTCATCCTCCCTGACCATATTGGGGATTGGCACTCCCGTTGGTCACTCTTCTTGACCAGTCCCCAGCCAAGTCGCACTTTCATTGCTGAGTCTGGTCAGAAAAAACCCAGGGAATTCCCCCCTTTCCTGTGAAATGCTGAGAAACTGAGGGTGGTTGTTGTATGGGTTGTCAAGGTGGGTGGGGTCAGCTGGGGAATGCATTGTGTACCTCCAATGAAAGCAACAGGTGCGTGGTTTCGTTGTGAAAGACTTAGAAGGCCAGAGGCCCAGCGAAGCAACACTGAGTTTATATGGGCTCTGTTTTCCCATGGGCTGGAATGCTGGTTTACTGCAAGTTGAAATTTAAAGTGCTATGCTAGAAAAATCCAAATGCTATGATATTGTTCTGTTTAGGGCCCCCTGGTGGTGCAGCGGGTTAAACCGCTGAGCTGCTGAACTTGCTGACCAAAAGGTTGGTGGTTCAAATGTGGGGAGTGGCGTGAGCTCCCACTGTTAACCCCAGCTTCTGCCAACCTAGCAGTTCGAAAAAATGCAAATGTGAGTAGATCAATAGGTACAGCTCCTGCAGGAAGGTAGCTGCGCTCCCTGCAGTCATGTTGGCCACATGATTTTGGAGGTGTCTACGGACAACGCCGGCTCTTCAGCTTATAAATGGAGGTGAGCACCACCCCACATAGTCAGACCCGACTAGACCTAATGTCAAGGGGAAACCTTTGCCTTTTATGGTTCTGTTTGTCTTTTTAAGGCTGAGCTGTCATATTGTAGAACCTAAGAAAATATATAGTGGGTAAAATGGCACAAGAGTTGTTAAAATGAGTAGTGATAAAACAACAATAAACAATAAATAACAGTGTCCTTGTCGTTTACCTAATTTGTGGGTTTTCCTTGGGAAAACCTGTTCCTATGCACAGTTTCCACTTACCCTTGGGATACTTCAACATATTGTCTTTCAATTAGCTTTCCTTTGTAATGAAGGATAATTTTAAAAAAATGTGCACTCCATTTCTAAAATGGGATTTGGTGTACTCAGACACTAAGTGGATATAGTTTTTGGCTCAAGTCGTTCACAGTGAGATCTTGCAGGAAACCAGTACCCCTCTTGCCTTCTGCACTCGACTTTGTCTGGCATTGTGTTGGGTCCCTGGCCTTCCAACTTCCATTATTGGGCTTGATGAAGAGTGATGATGGGAAATGGGAGTCAGGCTTATCTGGCTCCGCAATTGTGGTTGATAATTTAGAAATGCTTCTCTGCTTACGGAACCATCAGCTGGTCTGAGATTTGCCCACGTTGGGGTATCCTCGCATGTGTCCTCAGCCCCCTTTCCCCCTGCACTTTCCAGGCATCTTGACATCTGTGTGAATAGCCAGCATCGTGTCTTTACTCTTTGTAGGCGACGCTCCACCTCGTCCTCATCCTCCACATCCTCAAGTTCTTCCTCCTCAAGCTCCCGGTCCAGTTCGCGGTCTCACAGGGCCAGTGGGTACCACAGAGCTAGTCGCTACGGCCGATCGCGCAGCCACAGGTACTCTCGGTCCCGAAGCAGGAGCAGGCGGTACTCTGCAGGAGGCTCAAGGGATGGCCACCGTCACTCCAGGTCACGCTCAACGGAACGGGGCTGGCGATATGGCTCCCGCCGGAGATCTAGGTAGGTAGATTTATAGAAAATATTTATTACTTTGTATAAAAATGCACATGGATTTTTTAAAAATTAAAACTATTTCTTTCTGCACAACCCTGTATTTTGTGTACCCCTCCTGTTTACTTTTCTTCCAAATTGATGGTTTTTGCACAAATACCAATTTTGCAAAGAACACGTTTTTGTATACTTGAACAAATGACACCAGTGTTGCACAGTGTTTCTGGAAATGCTGAGCTGCTTTGTGCAAACAAAACCACATATACTTTCTGCACAGAATAACTGCCTGAAATGCTTTTGGGTGCAGAAATACCAGGTGAAGACTGAGCAAAACTGCTTTTTCCCCCCTCTTGCAACAGTTTATTATTTTTATAAATTTTGATTTCATGTATTGGGCAGTTTGCTTTATATTGTACTGTATTGAATTTATCTGGGAAATTTGATTTATAGTATTATTTTATAGATTTATATTTTACTGTTCTTTCTTCTGTACACATAATTTAGATTGCATACCTTTGGTAGGACCCACTGTTTTTGCTTGTTAGGCTAGCACTCTGTCTACTTTCTGTATAGACCTTCTGTATAGACTTTAAACATGTATGTTTCAATGGGCATTTGCAAATGATCAGGCCCTATCTATGATTGCCCAGACCTAATTGACTGTCAGATTGAACTTAGCATTTTACCCCCAGCCTTGGCCCTATAATTTGTTTTTGCACAAGCCCGTGCCCAGTCCCTGCCCTCTCTAATTTTGATATAATATTTATTTATTTATTTATTTTCCGCCCTATCTCCCCAGAGGGACTCAGGGTGGATTCCAAACATAAACATTCATTGCCCGAACACAACAGTACATCCATAGTAATGAAATTTGGCAACCCAACATATAAACACAAATTATGACTTAACTAAAATTAAATTTTAAAGAAACGTAACCTATTATATCAGACATAAGACAAAACATCAAACATTGAACAGAAGCATCAATTTTCCATTTCTTTGAGGGCAAATAGAGTGATATGCCCATTATATTCCTTACTGTAGTTATTGAGGTTGTCTTTGATTTATTTTATGATTTTTTTATACTTTACTGTTTTAATTATTTAATTAGATTGTTATATGTCTGTTGTGTTTTTAAATGTGTATTTACTTGTTCAACTTTGTTATTATTGGGCTTGGTTCTGCTTGTAAGCCACTGCCAAGTCAGGGGAGATGGTGGCGGGATATAAAAAATTGTTGCTATTCTTATTCTTATTATACTTTTAAAACACTGTATACACTGATGGCACTATATCATCAAACCTTCATGATAAGGACAACCACAATGACCAGAATGTATTCCTCCTCCTTCAGAAGCCATTCCCGGTCTGGAGAACGCTATCGGTGGAGCAGTGGCAGAGGAGGGAGGCACTGGAGCAGCAGCCGAAGTAGCCGGAGCGACAGCGAGATGCGAAGCCGTAGCCGGTCAGCGTCTCCAGCGCGAGAGAAACAGCTGAGGCCTCCGGCTTCTCCTGCAGTAGGGGAAAAATTGAAAAAGTGAGCATGTGAATGGATATCCCCTCATTGGTTCTCCTGATTTTCTCATTTTATCTCAACAGAGGATTGCAGAGAACTTGGCCTCTTTTGTCAGGTTTCAGAGTCCTAGTCAGCATTGTAGCCAAATAATTAGCAGCTGACCAGTGGCCTGAAAGTGTTAACCTTCTGCAGGTGACCTTCTTGGGCTCTTTTTGTAGCCACTTTGTAGTTTCAGCTTGGAAGAAGATAAGAAGGCTGAGAGAAAGTGTAGGAGTCATTATTTGTGCCAAATCCGCTTGCACAGTTCCCATTGCTGTCAGAGGGGAGGTGGGTTATGCTTGATTTTATTTGTTTTCCCCTGCAGAATATAACCCATGGGAGCATGACTTTTATCGGCATTACTGAGAGAGCACCCAGTCATGGTGCTTTGGCATGTCCAGGAATAGAGATTTGAATTGATTGCCAGCCAGGGGATAAGCCTGAAAGTTCAATTGTTGGGAGGCGTGTCCATTAGCAAAATGGCTGGAATGTTTCTCTGCACTATCTACTGCGGTGGTTCTCGGCCTGTGGGTCCCCAGATGTTTTGGCCTTCAACTGCTAGAAATCCTAATAGCTGGCAAACTGGCTGGAGTTTCTGGGAGTTGTAGGCCAAAACACCTGGGGACCTGCAGGTTGAGAACCACTGGTCTACTGCATCATTTATCATCACTAATAATTATGCTATGGCAGTAATATGTGTTAGCATCTGCCACTTAAAAAACCAACCCAACCTTGAATCTTTTGGAAAAATGGCATTCACAACCTTTGTGAAAAGAAAAAATGGTGTCCATATCCTTTTGGAAAATGTGAATCTCGATGAACATCTGGAGACTACCTTTTGAAAACCACTAGTCAAGGAGAGGCATGACCTTGTTAGAAGTCAACCCTTTGAAAAGTGATGTTCAGAAGCATTCATGTAATAGCACACAAGTAAATCGGGTGTTAAACTGATAAACCATGTCTTTGAACTGCCAGGGACACAGACATGCCACTGCACAAAAAAACCCAAACATATACTTAGCTAACAGAGCTTTAAATGTTTCTGTAAAGTTGAAGTTGAAATTGCAGTGGCTTAAAAACGTATTCTCTGCCTTGAAACCTCTTAGTTTAAAATATGCACTTAACTTGTTTATTCACAAACGTTTTGTATTAATTCAGTATATAGGCACGTTTCTTATTCATTCAATTACAGATAGGATGTTGTTTCTCAGTTTTGAGAACGCGCATCATTCTTAATCAATAGTCCATAATCCAAAGTCTTTAAATATACATCTTATGAAAGGCTGACTGTACTCACTGTGTAACTGTACTCACTGCTTCTCAAAGTAAACATATACTAAACTATTCCAAAAGACATCTGCTTCCATTGAAGTCCAAAAGCATACTGCATCCACTTCCACTGAGGTCTAAAGCAAACTGTTAACATTGAAATCTCAAAACATACTGATGACAAATGGAGTCTTGAGTCTGAACATGCTCAGTAATTACATGTCTGTAGTCCCACCCACCCCAAAGAAGTACAGTTAAACTGACAAATCAATATATACATACAATACAGGTTAACAAATATATACATTAACAAAGAAGTAGTGAAGGCTTGGAGGGTTGCTGTTTCCAACAGGATTTATATCTGATTCTGTCCCTGATAGAATTGGTTGGTGCTGTGCTCTAATCGGTCCTCCCTTTTCCTTTTCCAGGGCTGAAACTGCTGGTGGTAAAGAGACAGGAGCTGCCAAAGTCAGTAAGAATTTAAACCTCACCTTTTAAATTCCCATCAGTACAGAAAAAGACTCGGGGAAGCAATAGCGGTGCAGGAAAAGTGTGTTTTTGGGCAGATGTACCTGGTTCCTTCAGACTTTAGTCAGAGGGTAGATGGAGATACAGTCAGATTGCTGATGGCTTTTCTAAACTTGAAAACCACCTGTAAATTTGGTCGTTGCTGGGTTGGATGTCAAAGAGTGGTATTTTGCAAGTTGGGAGGAGGTTTTCCCAAGCAAGGTAAAAGTTAGATTTTTTTTCTCCATGTATGGACAATAGGCGTACGATTCCTCACCGTATTTCTGCATGATTACTGACTTTAGCAATTTTGTTATTGCAGTGAAAATTTTGCACCAAATGCTTGAAAATTCCCCCTGGGGGAGCATTTCCATCACCTTTATTATTAATATTATTATTATTATTTTGTCTCCCAAGCCATTTTAAGTTCAAGAAGCTCCTTAAAAAAACAAAGTTTTTGGATCCTGTTAGGACAGTGTTTCTCAACCTTCCTAATTTTGTGGCCCCTTTATATAGTTCCTCATGTTGTGATGACCCCCAAGCATAAAATTATTTTTGTTGCTACTTCAGAACTGTAATTTTGCTGTTGTTATAAATCTTAATAGAAATATTTGATATACAGGATATATTCTCATTCACTGGACCAAATTTGGCACAAATACCTGATACGCCTAGATCCTGGTGGAGTTGGGGGAGATTGATTTTGTCATTTGGGAGTTGTACAGGGTGAAGCAGCATAAATTCCTTTTTTCAAAACTTAATAAAACCATTGTATGAATCAGGATTTTTTATTTATTTTTATAATGTAGGCGCATACCTACATAGTTTTTACGTAGTTTTGAAGATCAAATTAGGTAGGTGATGTCCCCCATTCTCCATTCTCCATACACTGAGTAAACCGATTTCTGGCATTTGTCACGACTCTTGCCAGCATAGCAGGCGTTATGTTGGCAATTTCTTCCTGGATGTTGGTCTTGAAATCTTGTAGGGTCCTTGGACGATTCACAGAAACACGGGATTTCAAAAAACCCCATAGAAAAAAACCACGAGGGGCCAAATCTGGAGAGCGGGCCGGCCACTCCAAATCCGTTTGAAAAGTAGGCCTCAACAGCAAAAGCATGCTCCTCACTGTCCCAACGCATGATGGTGACTGAACTGTGTCAGGACAAAACTTTATACTCCCGCCTCTCGAACGAGACCACTAGCGCTCCGATATGTCTTCAACCTACTGAATGGCGCGCATTTAAAAAAAGGAAGTTTTGCTGCCTCACCCTGTAGTTGCAGTTCACCTACAATCAAAGAGCATTCTGAACACCACCAACGATAGAATTGAACCAAACTTGGCACACAGAACTATTAACAGTCTCTGTGTTCTGAAATGGAGTCTGAAATCTCAGCAGTCCCAGATTTGGTGATGCAGTCTGCAGCCCCTCCCACAACCTCAAGAAACAGAGTAAAGGGAAAGCTGCATACCAAAACATACATATACAATACAGTAAGCAAACAGAATCAGATACAAAACAAACTACTAGTGGAGGCTTGAAGAAGGTTGCGATTTCCAACAACAAGTGCATGTATACTCCTCTGTGTGAGAGAAGTTTGAATTCCTTGATTGAATGCTAATGAAACAACTCTCAAATAACATTATGGGGACTTAGTATTATTAACAGTTCTATTTATGTGAGCAAGGCTGCCCCCAGAGGTCTAGGATGTATTTTAAGCCATGGTACAACTGTAGGGTGTTGTGTGTCTGGTACCTTGTAGAAGTGGAGCTTGCCTGTTGGCTTTTGAGGAGTCTGCAGGTGAATACCCTTTTTTAATTTTTGTATTTGTTCAAGCTCTAAGCCATAACAAGCTCACGTTAGGTTAAAAAAATAGTAAGCAAACAGTAAACAAGAACAGGGAGTGCGATCAAAACCACAGATTCATGCTTTGCAGCCATCACTTAATCCAAGGAAATGTTGAGCACGTCGGTGTTTCCAAAACACTGCCTTGCTTTCGCCAGGGCTAATGCAGAAGTAGCTGATTTTGTCAGATTGTCAATAAAAGCAATCCAACTCTTCAGCAACTCAGGGAGGAAAAATAGACAACTCTGTTTTAGGACATCAGAACAAGTACTGCAACAAATCCCCACTTCTCCCCTTCTCTACAAATATATGTAGCACCCAAAAGTATCCATTCTAAGCCCATTTTCTCCAAATGATTGTCTTTCAGACCCATTGGATTAGGGCTGGCATAATACTACCTTATATACTCGAGTATAAGCTGACCCGAATTTAAGACGAGGCACCTAATTATAACAAACTGGGAAAATATATTGATTTGGGTATAAGCCGAGGGTGGGAAACACAGCAGCAGCTGGTAAATTTCAAAATAAAAATAGATACCAATAAAATTACATTAATTGAGGCATCCATAGGTTAAATGTTTTTGAATATTTACATAAAACTGTAATTTAAGACAAGACTGTCCAACTCTGATTAAACCGTTTTTCTAATCTTCTTCAGTGTAAATGTGCTTATGTATTTTTCCTATAATAATAGAGTAAAATAATAAAAGTAATAAATAATAATAATAAAGTAAAATATTGGAAATGTAATAATAACTTGTAATAATAGAGTAAAATAATAAATGTAGTAATAATAGTAGAGTGAAACTCCAGGACACACATAGAATATTGTGTCCAATTCTGGGCACCACAATTGAAGAGAGATATTGACAAGCTGGAAAGTGTCCAGAGGAGGGCGACTAAAATGATCAGGGGTCTAGAGAACAAGCCCTATGAGGAGCGGCTTAAGGAGCTGGGCATGTTTAGCCTGAAGAAGAGAAGGCTCAGAGGAGATATGATAGCCATGTGTAAATATGTGAGAGGAAGTCATAGGGAGGAGAGAACAAGCTTGTTTTCTGGTGCCCTGGCTTCAAACTACAAGAAAGGAGATTCCATCTGAACATGAGGAAGAACTTCCTGACCGTGAGAGCCGTTCACCAGTGGAACTCCCTGCCCCGTAATGTGGTAGAGGCTCCTTCTTTGGAAGCTTTTAAACAGGCTGGATGGCCATCTGTCGGGGATGCTTTGGATGCAATTTTCCTGCTTCTTGGCAGGGGGTTGGACTGAATGTCCCATGAGGTATCTTCCAACTCTATCATTCTATGAAATAATAATTGTAATAATAATAATAACAATGAGTTAAAAGAATAAATTAGTAATAATAATAAACAGAGTAAAATGATAAATTACTAACAATAATAGAGAAAAATAATACATTAATAATAATAGAGTAAAATAATAAACGTAATAAAAGAAATAATAATAGTAAAATAGCGTAATAATAATAATAATAATAATAATAATGGAGTAAAATAATACATGTAATAAAAATAATAGTAAAATACTAAATAACTTTGACTCAAGTATAAGCTGAGGGGAGCTTTTACAGTCTTTTTACCATATATACTAGAGTATATATGGTAATTACTTTGGAGGTATCTTGCTCCATGTCCCAGCTTTATTTCCTCTGTAAAAAGAGGGTCAGTAATCATTGGCAGTATTTTTAGTGTGGAAGGTAGGAGAGATAGTAGGTCGAGCTTGGAAAAGTTCCTTTTCCCCCCATCTCCAGTATCCAGCATGGACTATGGTTAAAAAAATTCCAAGCTCTAGTAGTGGGTTCAATCAAAGGCCAACTTTTTAGCTGTTTATCTTGATGTGGGCTCCTGGTCAGGAGCGGATATACCATTCAACACTGAGCAAAGCCAGAAAATGTATAGTGAGTCAGAGGGCTGGAGAAATATTCCAGGCTTTGAAGGTTATAGCGTCAAGACTTTTGGAATTCTGCCCTGCATGAGGCGACCGGAGAATGCCTTGAATTCCTCAGAGAAGCACAGAAGTGTAGAAGCTGAAGTAACCAACTTCCTGAGATGAATGCAGTTTTTGCTGTGGCCTGTTTTAAGTGCATCTTTCTTGCACGTTGTGTTGACTGTGAAGATATTTGTCTCAGATATTTAGGAGAGAGTCAGTCCTGATGATACCTGATACTCTGTTAATTTTGTAAGAGTAATGAAGTAGGCTCTTGTTTGCGGGTGTCTGGTTCTTCAGTCTAGAGGTTAACACACGAGGCCTTCAGCTTGGGGCTTCTTTCACTGAAGCTTCTCACAGCAGGGCTTCTCACACTCCGCCTTCTCATAGACT
This sequence comes from Anolis sagrei, assembly GCF_037176765.1. Lineage (NCBI taxonomy): Eukaryota > Metazoa > Chordata > Lepidosauria > Squamata > Anolidae > Anolis > Anolis sagrei. The sequence goes on along the minus strand of NC_090035.1, from coordinate 72,599,335 downwards.
AAGGCGTACCTCACACTGTGAGGCATACCTCATAGACAAAGGCCTTTCTCCCACTGAGGTTTACCTCAGACGGACAGCTACTAAGCTACAGGCAACCATGCTTATATAGAACTGCAGGTTTTACTGAGTCATTGCATCCATTTATCCCTTTCAGTGCTTGATTCACATTTTTGTAATTCAAAATACCTAGTTAATATTTAATACTTTGACAAAGTGTTCTAAACAGGGGCACAGAAAGCAAAGCAAACACCACTGGAGTATTAACCCTTCCCTATGCTATCCAAAGCTAAAAAAAAGATGCTTTTGTTATCTGGTTGCACTATTTACAAGAACAAGGTTTCCACAACACAAAGTCCTTTATACTTCCCTTCTTTGCTTCCATGCTGGGCTTCTTCCTCATGCAGATAAACAGCATTGCTCTCACAGAGCCGCCTCTGTAGCTTTTTACACACAGTAGCCTTTATACTAGAGCTTTACACATGAAGTTAACACATGAGGCTTTCAACTTGGATTTTCTTTCACTGAAGCTTCTCACAGCAGGCCTTCTCACACTCCTCCTTCTCATAGACTAAGGCGTACATCACACTGTGAGGCATACCTCATAGACAAAGGCCTTTCTCCCACTGAGGTTTACCTCAGACTGACAGCTACTAAGCTACAGGCAACCATGCTTATATAGAACTGCAGGTTACAGAGGCTTACTAAGCTACAGGCAAACCTGCAGTGTATGTTGAGTCATTGCATCCATTTAACCCTTTCAGTGGTTGACTCACATTTTTGTAATTAAAATACCTAATTAATTTTTAATATTTCTGGCAAGATTCAAAATGTTTCAGCCTTAAGTTGTTTTAGAACTTATCATATTTAATCCAGTGCCGGATCATTTTAAAAGGGCACCTAGCTAACCCTTCTAACAAGAGCTACTTGTCAAGAGATTTGTATTGGTCACCTTGCCTGCAACACAGTAATTTTGGGGGCAGGGAAGGGGACATAATTGCTTGGAAGAATGAAGGGGAACTCTTAAAAAAGAATACTTGCCTGGAGGTTATTTTTATTCTAGACATGGTTTCATTGGGGAGGCTGGGCTGGTTGCATTGGGGAATCTGGGCTTTATTTAGATCTTTCTGCTAGTTGTCTTTCATTCAAGCCAGAGATGTTCAACCTAGTTTGCTCAAAGACTGTGTGGCTTGCTAAGAAATTCTTGTTTTTTCCTCAGCTCTTCAAGCTGATGAAAAAGCTCCCTCTAAAATACGATTATAGGCAAAAGAGCTCATGAACCTCAATGAATTCCCCATTGATTGTTGTCGTCAGTCTCCCCAGTTGTACTGGGTGACCTCTTTGTGAAGAGAGTATAGCTACTGAATCTCCTGGGACTTGAAATCTTCTCAATTTTTCCTATTATGGGGATGAGTTCTTTAGTTGGCAGAAATCCCATTGTCCTCCCTTCCAGGGTTGCATCAACATACATTTTTTTGGTCAACTTGTGTGCTTTGTGCTTCTCGAGGCTTGCCTTTCTTCGCATGTACCTGGCCACCTCCCAATGTTATTGTAGCTTCAGCCAAGAGGCAGACCTTTTAACACCTTTTTGTTTCCCTTCTGCTTATAGCCAAAACTGACCCCGCAGGAGAAGTTGAAGCTGCGCATGCAAAAGGCGCTTAACAGGCAGTGTAAGCATCCTTGGGGTGGTGGGGGTAAGGAGGGATGCAAGGCAAGGGTCTCCTCCTTCTTTCTCTTTGTTGAGTCCCACTTAGTTAATCTCTCCTTTTTGCCTCTTCAGTTAAAGCAGATAAAAAAGCCGCCCAGGAGAAGATGATACAGCAGGAACATGAGAGACAGGTAACTGGCAGCCATGAATTTACAAAGTTTGGAAAAGCCTGTTCTTTACCTCAATTAGATTGGCATGGATCCGGGATGCAGCCCTGTGTTCTTTATTATAGACCAAATGGGCAGTAACGGGAAACTAGGGAAGTGTGTAATTGGGCAACTGATGCAAGAATTGAGCTGCTTAGTCTGGGTGTATTTGTACTTTCTTATCACTTGTCCCTTTGGAGAAGTCATGTCTTATTATGGTGCAAGTCCAATGCTATTGTTGCAACCCAGAGCAGGAAACAGGACCCTCAGACAACAATTCACCACACTTGACTTCAGGAAAAACAATCCTTTTTTTATTGAAGAAAGATGAGAACAAAAATAGGGGAAATATGCAAGGTAATATGCAAGCCACAGTAAAAATCAGCAACAAGAAATGTCCATGAACAAGATCAAAAACCCACAGTAACACTGCTAAATCCTGGAACCTGTTAGCAATCCACTAACCGTACTTGAAGCATCTATGAAGCCTCTTAGGAATAAGGCCACTGGAATCAGGAGACCTGCCAAGGATGATGCTTGAATCTGGAACGATGCCTGGTCTGAAGATACATCCAGGCGCGAGGTACTTAAGGCCGAGAAATCTATTACGTGACACGCCTGCAGACTTTGTTTGCATTTCTCTCAGTCTAGCTGACCTTCGTAAACTTTGAGATTCTCCCCTGCTCTGCCAAATCTGCCCTCTCCTATCCAGGTGTCAGATTCTCTGGAGAGCTAAGACTGGGAGGAAACGGGAGTGAAAGTTCATCGCTTGGCTCTGAAACATTCTCATGGGAATTTGGACTTTCACTTTCCAAGGCTGCAGGAGTTAAGGCTGCAGGAGTTTCAATACACAAACCGTCATCTTCTACATTGCCCTCAGAATCAACATCTTCATTGGCATCAGGAAATACAATCAGAGAATCAGGTTCAGGTTCACACACAGGCTGAACCCCAACAGCTATGAAGGATCATGTTTCATGGGAAGTTCATAAGTAGGCCATGGGTGCAATAGCACATTGCTGCTCATTTGTTCTTCAGCAACTTGCTTCTAGATGTATGATGTTTCACATCCACATTTAGCTATTAGGACTAATATCCAGTGTAACCTATCTTCGTGAAGTTAAAACTCTCCAAATTGGTGAAAGGGCTACTGAGGTATAGTGGTTTGTATTGGAAATTCCATAATCTATTGGAAATAACTGCACCATAACCTTATTGAAAAGGGAAAAATGATGTCACATCGGTTTGGCAAATGTGAATCTTCATGAACATGTGGAGGCCAACTTTTGAAAACTACTAGTCAAGAAAAAACATGACTCTTCAACACATCTCCCTTTGCGAACCACCGTAGAAACTTAAGACCTTCTGGGGAGGCCCTGCTCTTGGTCGTGCCACCATCACAGGTCCGTTTGGCAGAGACAAGAGACAGGGCCTTCTCAGTGGTTGCCCCCGTTATGGAACTCCCTTCCTGGCAATATTAGATCAGCCCCCTCCCTCTTGTCCTTCAGAAGAATGGTGAAGACCTGGCTGTGGGACCAAGCCTTTGAGGCAGTGCAGTGAGGCAAAATGTTGTCCTGAGATGGTTTTTAAGCAATGTGAATATAAGTGATTTCAATGTTTGCATATATTTATGATTTTATGTCCCGACATGGAATGTTTGCCGTATATATGTTGTGCTCCACCCTGATTCCACTGCGGAGTGAGAAGGATGGAATATAAATGTTTTAAATAAATAAATAATTCATAAACATCCATGTAATGGCACACAGGTAACTCAGCTGTTAGACTGAAGAACCATGTCAACTGCCAAGGATAAAGACATGCCACTACAAAAATACATTGGTTAGCAGAGGATGGTTGTTTGAATTAGCAGCTGTAATTGCAATTGCAATCCAATCTGCAAATAATGAAATCCTCAAAAGTTAAACCTGTAACTGTGGAGGCGCAACTGTGGAATGCCAAGCTTCTTTCACTTAAGTGGGAATAACTGAACGTTGTTGGTGTTTCCTGCTGGTTGTTGTAGTTGTCCGTCAGCTGAGCACAGTATATTCTTCTCTCTTCCAGGAGCGAGAAGATGAGTTACGTGCCATGGCTCGGAAGATCCGGATGAAGTAATGCCTCTTGGGGTTTTTCTTAGCCTCGATGTGGAGTGGTGGGAAGGGAATGCAGCGGGGGGAGGGAATGAATCAGTGGTCCTTTTTTGTTGACCCCCAACTTCTTCTCTTGGCAGGGAGCGGGAGCGTCGGGAGAAGGAGCGGGAGGAATGGGAGAGGCAGTACAGCCGCCAGAGCCGCTCTCCTTCCCCACGCTACAGTGAGTGCCTAGTGCTGAGAAAGAGGAGTGGGGTGTGGACCATGGGAATCAAAATAGTGCCACAATCCTGCATGATCCACACAAGCAGAACAATGATAATCTCACCCTTCTTCTTCTTCAGAGGCCTCTCTTCCACTAGTGGTTACTTGCTAGTGGGGAGATGGAGGCATTGCAAATACAGCTGGCTGTGTCTTTGGTGCCCAGGAAAGGGAGGGATTGCAGAAGCACCTCAGACCAGTGTCTCTTCCAGATGACTCCAAAGCTATAACCTTTCCCTTCCAATATCCAATGAGCCCAGGTACCTCTAATTGTTTTCTGCAGTTCCTCTCAAAATGGCAAAAGGAACTGATGTTGCTTCATTTCCTGTTGCCATTTTGAGAGGAAGTGCAGGTGGAGGTATCTGGGGTGGTACAGGTGCCGTATTTGCAGTTTTGAATGTGCCATAAAAATCTCCAGCAAGCATGCAAAGAATGAGGAAGTACTTCATCAGTGTCACAAACGGACGGTGAAGCGACAGCTCCCCTGGTGGCCAGAATACCCTCATGAAAAAGCTGGAATGTTAAATAGCCTCCTTGTGTTTGTCTATATGTTGTGTGTCTATGGCATTGAATGTTTGCTATGTATATGTACATTGTAATCTGCCCTGAGTCCCCTGCAGGGTGAGAAGGGCGGAATATAAATACTGTAAACAAACAAACAAACAAACAAAAGTAAGCTTGGTTTGGTGGAGGATACAGCATAAACAAACAATGTTAATCAATATGATCTGTTTTATTTCTCCTTGTTCTCTTATATTTGGACTTCATGGAAAAGCAGCGTTTACACTCTCTTTCTGGGGTTATTTATTTATTTATAGTATTTATATTCCGCCCTACTCACCTGCAGGGGACTCATGGCGGATTACAAGGCACAGATACATGGCAAACATTCAATGCCTTAGACATACAACATATATAGACAGACACAAGAGGCAATTTAACATTCCAGCTTTCCGGCTTCATGAGGGTATGCTCGATTCTGGCCACAAGGGGAACTGTCGCTTCACTGTGTACTTGTGACATCGAGTCCTTGATGGAGTACTTCCGCATTCTTCTGCATGCTGCTGGAATGTTTTATGGTGTCGTAAAATAGTTAAATTAGCCTGGATAAAGCAGTACCTAAATTTCCTACTTGACATATGCAACTGTCTTTCAGGCTGCATAGGTCAACAGCAAGCTACATTATTAATGGCTGGGAGCTTACTCCAACCTGGGCTGGCTTGGAACTCACGGCCTCTCGGTCAGTAGTGATTTAATGCATCTGGCTACTAACTAGCTGTGCCACAGCCCAGTCCAGGATATGGATGTGGCAAGGCTTGGAAATGGTTTTTCAAACGACTTCCTGCAGTGCAAAGGCTACTTATACTATTCTGGGAGATTTGTCCAAAATAGTGCTTCCAGCCTTTGCTTCTGAAAGGCAGCTCCTCCGTTCCTATTCTGGATGGATTTGGGGTACCTAAGATCCCCAAAATGTATTGCCAGATAGGAAGAGGAGCATAGAACGTGTTTTAATTCTCTTTGACAGTGTCGGAGATGTGCTCTTAGCCACTGACCCTCATGTCCACTCCCACCCTTCCATTACTGCACTTGTGGAAATTCTTTTATCTTCAATACGCAGATTTCAATAATTCGGGGGGATGTAATCTAGATATGTATATTAATTATTTTTTTAAACTTTTCCCCATTTGCCTTGCAGGTCGAGAATATAGCTCTTCGCGGAGGTAAAATCTTTTTTTTAATCGCTCCATTTGCCTGGAGGTATATTGGTATTTATCTTGCAATTTGACCCGCTCTTCTACTCTTTCTAGGCATTCGCGATCCCGATCCCGGAGTCCCCACTATCGTCACTAGGGAGCGATTCCTGGTGCAACGCTGTTGGCAATCCTCTCTCTTCCTCACCACATTTCACCCAGCCCCTTGTAACCATGCTGTGAAATAATGCTGTATATTGCTGGTTTTGTTTTTAAGTTGTCAAAAATTAAATTGAAAAATAAAAAAAAACAAAAAATCTATTTACTGTATTCATATTTTCTTTCTGAAAAGCCTTTAGAAATTAGGTGATTGGCAATTAATTAACACCAGTGTGGAAGTATTTACTGAAAACAGGCAGAGTCCCCAAGTTACAAACACCAGACTCAGATAACTCATAGATAAGAACAGGGGTGAGACAACAGGAAGTGAGAGAAATCTACCCCTGGGAAGGGAAATTAACTCATGAAAAGAGTTATAATGGGGAAAAGGGGGCTCCATTGAAGTTTTATCCCCAATACTTGTTTCTACAACAAGCCAAATGTTTCAAAATCCAGTTGTCACTGGGGTAAAGAAGTGAGGTGAAAAACCACTGGACTAATTGACACCAAATTTTGACAGAAGACACCTAACAACCAAATGTATGTCCTTCACTCAAAAATTGATTTTGTCATTTGGGAGTTGTAGTTGCTGGGATTTATAGTTCACCTACAATCAAAGAGCATTCTGCACCCCACCAATGATGGAATTGAACCAAACTTGGCACACAGTTCTCCCATGACCAACAGAAAATACTGGAAGGGTTTGGTGGGCAATGTCCTTTGGTTTTGGAGTTGTAGTTCACCTACATCCAGAGATCACTGTGGACTCAAACAATGATGGATCTGGACCAAACTCTACACGAATACTCAATATGCCCAAATGTGAACACTGGTGGAGTTTGGGGAAAATGGAATCTTGACATTTGGGAGTTGTAGTTGCTGGGATTTATAGTTCACCTACAATCACAAAGCACTCTAAACCCCACCAATGATAGAATTGGGCCAAACCTCCCACACAGAACCCCCATGAGGGCTACAGCGTGGCAGGGGACGGCTAGTGTATATATATGTGTGTGTGTGTGAAATTACACTTCAAAAAGTACCTGTTTTGACTTACATAGAAATTCAGCTTAAGAACGAACCTATAAAACCGATCTTGTTCGTAACTTGGGTGTTGGTCATAAAATGAGAGGAGATGAAGTAATATGTTCCACAGTCTTTCCTCAACAAAAAATAATTTGTCTGATGACAGCTTCAATGGTCAGATTCTGGAGGCTGCTTACATATGCTGGAGAGAGGAATTAAAAACCCACTCATACAATTCAGGCACATAAAGGGAACCATTCTCTTCCCTTCCAGTGCAAAAACTCTGCACCATCTCTTCTATGACCAAAATAGCATATGCACATGAGGCAGATATTCAGTAGCCATGTGCATTCAGGACTTAACTTTATCTGTTTTGTGTCCTGGCTTTTGGTGGGGGTCTCAATCTGTTTTTGTCTGATCCTCCCGAAATTGGGAGGTCAGATATTTACTTTTTGTTTTGGGCGCCAAAATATCAATTTTCTTTCGGCCCATTATTGGCGGGGGTGGCTTTGCCTGTAGGCCCAACACTTTGGCCTATGCGCAGAGGTCTCGCAGGTCCTGCAGCCAAGCACTTCTTACTTGGTGCTCAGCTGCAGACACTCCTGTGCTTTGGGCCTACGTGCTCAGGCCTGGCAGGGACTGCAAACAAGCACTGAGTAAGGAATGCTCCTTACTCGGTGCTCAGCTGGAGGCCCTGCCAGGTCTGGGTGTGTAGGCTCAAAGCACCAGGGTGCCTGCAGCTGAGCACCAATTAAGGAGCGCTCCTTACTCAGTGCTTGTTTGCAGTCCCTGCACAGGTCCAAAGTCTGCACCTGAGTAAAGAATGCTCCTTACTCAGCGCTCAGCAGCAGGTCCTGCTAGACCTCAGGCAATCAATCCGAAAAGCAGACTTGGAGTCAGCATCTGCTCCCATCTACCTTTCGTATCGATTGTGTTTTCTGTATTGTCGAAGGCTTTCATGGCTGGAGTCACTAGGTTCTTGTGGGTTTTTTCGGGCTATAGGGCCATGTTCTAGAGGAATTTCTCCTGACGTTTTGCCTGCATCTATGGCAAGCATCCTCAGAGGTAGTGGGGTCTGTTGGAATTAGGACAATGGGTTTATATATCTGTGGAATGGCTGGGGTGGGGCAAAGAGTTCGTCTCTGCTGGAGCTAGGTGTGAATGTTTCAACTGACCACCTTCATTAGCATTTGAAGGCCTGGCTGAGCCTGGGAAAATCTTTTGTTGAGAGGTGTTAAGATGTGCCTGGTTGTTTCCTCTCTGCTGTTTTGCTGTTGTAATTTTAGTTGTGTTTTCGTTCCAGGAGGGGCCTTTCAGTTTCGTGCCATTTGAATAGACGGAACAAAACAGAAAAATGAATCAAAATGAATCGGGCCCATGACTAGTATTCAGTAATCTTTGAAAGAGCCTAAGCTTTGCAGTGCAACAAAAATACCTTTAAGCAAGAAAGATCTAAAACTAGTAGTTCCCAAAGTCTAGTCTTCCTGATATTTTGGACTTCAACTCTTGGAAGCCTCAACTGCTTTGACCAACAGCCAGAGATTCTGGGAACTGATGCCCAGAGCACCTGGAAAACCGCAGTTTGGGAAATACTATTTCTAAACTGACCAATGCCACTTGCACATAGCACACTGTGTTGTGATTACTGACCCAAGCACATCCCGGTTTGCTTTCTGCAACTCTCAGAGGACCACACACTTGATTTTCACCAATGCTTTTATTATTAAAAAAGGCAACTGGGATGGGGCAGCCTTCACAGCTCAAAAGAGTAAGCAATGATGTCCGAGCAGCGGAGGAGGGCTTCCTTCTGTATCCCCAGCGGAGTCTGCAGTTCAGAAACCTGGAAGTTCAGGATGTCAATGTCTGAGGCTCTAAACAAGGCAGTGACGCTCACCCTCTCATGCAAGGTGAACTGGACAGGCTGCCCAGCCATAGCCAAGAGGCTGCGCAGGTAGCGTTCCCGCAACGCCACTCGGCTCTGCTGCTCCAATTCCAGGTCTGCCGTATTCCCACGACCCATGGAGGAGAGGCTGGTAGGGCCCAGCTCCTGGAAACGAAGAGAGTTGGGGTCAAAGCCACGGCTTGACCCATCAGGTCCACGGGGCAGACGAATAACAGCAACGGGAACTTTCATTTTAAACTGGTGGTACAAGAAGAAAAAAGGAAGATGTAACCATGTGGCTTTACTTTTCTGTAGATCTTGGCTCTGTTAAGGTACTATTTAGAAATAAGAGGCCGTATTCCAATGCTACATAAAGTAAAACCTACCGCAGGATAAACATGTGAAAGTACTAAAGCAGTTCTTAACATGCCTCACACAATTTTTAAGACTTCATAGTTAATAACCTTTTAATAGTTGCATTCAAGATCCCACACATTTCACACACAGTTGTCCTATGTTGGCAAATGGATGTAGAAGGATGAGGGAAGACTGGCAGCGTATGAGCCACTATGGCAAGAATGTTGGACTTTGCCAAGGATTTGAGGCATGTCAAACTATACTAGACTGGAAGACCATTCTTGCCTACTAACATGGCAAAGGCTGGACATCTCAGCAACAGGAGGGTTAACACAGGCTTGCAGGACCTGTAAACAGGAAGTGTTGTGCGAGGACGGCTGATTTTCCCCTTTGGACAGTGGCGGCACCAACTTGACGCTCCCTTGCTGTGCCAACATCCCTTCTGGCTGGCGGCCAAGCTGAGGGTCAGCAGCAAAGAGGATGTTTTCCACAGCCAGCCGAAGAAATCGCCTGCTATAGCCAAGGATAACTCCAGCACAGAAAGGAAAGCAAGTGGGGCTGGCTCATGGCAGAAACGGGACACAAATCATAGTGGATTTGCCTATACAGTTCCATCTACTAACGAAGATGTCCTAATACTAATCCAATGGATAGGAGTAGAACTTTTAATTTGCAGAAGGTGCAGCCAGACAACCTTAACACTTCAAACTAGAATTCACATAGTTTGTGGCTGAAGAGAAAACCATTATGGAGGGATTTTTTTTCCATGTCAGGAGTGATTTGAGAAACTGCAAGTCGCTTTTGGTGTGAGAGAATTGGCTGTTTGCAAGGATGTTACCCTGGGGATGCTTGGATGTTTTACCATCAAAACAAGGGTTCATCACTGTAATTTTGCTCCTGTTATGAATCATAATGTAAATATCTGATATGCAGGATATATTTTCATTCACTGGACCAAATTTGGCACAAATATTCAGTATCTAATTTGGCACAAATATCCATTATGGAGTGATTGTTTTGATGTTTTACCATCAAAACAAGGGTTCATCACTGTAATTTTGCTACTGTTATTAATCGTAATGTAAATATCTGATATGCAGGATGTATTTTCATTCACTGGACCATATTTGGCACAAATATCCAATACGCCCAAACTTGAATACTGGTGGGGTTGGAAATTGATTTTGTCATTTGGGAGCTGTAGTTGCTGGGATTTATAGTTAAGCCACAATCAAAGAACATTCCGAACTCCACCAATGATGGAATTGAACCAAACTTGGCACACAGAACTTCCATGACCCAACAGAAAATATTGGAAGGGTTTGGTGGGGATTAATCTTGAGTTTTGGAGTTGTAGTTTACCTACATTCAGAGAACAGTGTGGACTCAAGCAATGTTGGATCTGGACCAAGCTTGAAATGAATGCTCAACGTGCCCAAATGTGAGCACTGGTGGAGTTTGGGGAAAATAAACTTGACATTTGGGAGTTGGAGTTGCTGGGATTTATAGTTCATGTACAATCAAAGAGCATTCTGAACCCCACCAACAAGAGAATTGGACCAAACTTCCCACAAGGAACCCCTATAACCAACAGAAAATATTGTGTTTTCTGATGGTCTTTGGCGACCCCTCTGACACCCCCTTGCGACCCCTAGATTGAGAAACGGTGTCCCAGAAACCAGCTACCAGAACCAGGCCACTCCTAATCCTAACAGATATTGAAGGCTAATTATAGTTCTAAATGCCCAAGTTAAGATTTAAGAATGCCACTACACTACACCATGGGAGGTGGAGGAAAATTTCAGGAGGGGTGAGAATTCTTATTGGGGGGCCTTGCCACATCTCCCTCTGGGAGGGAGAGGTGATTTCTTAGCATTGGTGGCCAGACTTAACGTAGCCTATTAGTTGCCTTTTTCAGCTTCTGCTTTGCCACTATAGTGGAGCTTCTGGGCGGAAATGCCACAGGTTTCAGCCTTAGTGGAGATTACCTTCTCCCCACCAACCCTGCTTTCCATTCTGCTGATTGGGCCACATTCCTATGCGGTGTGTTTGTTCCTAAAGCCTGGATGATGACCGCAAAGTTTCCTCTGCAGGCCTGTTTATGTGCTCTTTCCACAGACGGCTCATTCCTGACGCGTGCTGTCTGGCGCTGGAGGAAGCACCGGCCCCTAGAAGCCCGCTCCAGCTGGGCTGATAAGGACTTGGCCTCCACCCGGTGCACTCTTGGGCATGACACCGGGGACTTGTTTTTTCCAGCTAGGCTAAGGCACAGGCTTCTGTATAAACATGACCCGGGAAGAGTCATACATGATGCTGTAAAGAAAAGCAGGGTGAAGAAAGCAGCAAAGGCACTAAACACAAAAGCCACCATTGACTTTGTAGGTACACAAATATTCCCAGCTGTCAGATTTGGGCCAACAAAAATTTATTAATCAAGCCCCCATCGTGAGGACTTCAGGCACTCTTTTGAGAGGTCAGCAGAATCATCTTTTTTGGTGGGGTTGGTAATTATCAGCATAAGGGGTACGTCATAAACAATAGAGTCAGAGGGGACCCCCAAATATTCTATCCTCCTAAATGAATTTCCTTCAGTCCCCAAATGTTGAGAACTCCAGTCATTTAAAACTCTGATATCTAAATATATGACTTAAGCATCAAAGAAAACGACCAGGCACACTGACCTAGGAAACAGGAACAGAGCAAATACAAAGAGTTCTTAAGGTGCAAATGATTTTCAGTGTCTTTATGGAAATCTGCTGACTAAAGAAAAATTGCTTTCAGTGAGACAGTGTCCTTATTTATTATTATTAATAATAATAGCCGATATATCACATAGTCCTAGACACTTGGGAAGTGTCCGACGTGTGATTCAATACAACAGCCAGCAGAGTGATCTTGTTTGCTGTGTACTAATCTTGTTGTTTTTCAAATAATAATAATAATTCATTATTTATTATCTGCCTCTTCTGGTGGCTTGAGGCAGGATACAAGAAGTTCAAAACAAATGAACATAAAATACAATAAATTACTAAATTACAAACATAAACACACACACACTCATGAAAACTTATACACATAGTGGCAACAGAATGTAAATTGAAACTCGTTATTGAAAGTTGGCTGGGGACTAAAGAAAAATTGCTTTCAGTGAGACAGTGTTGTTATTATTTAATAATAATAATAATAATAATAATAATACATTTTATTATCTGTCTCTTCTGATCGCTCAAGGCAGTGTACAAGAAGTTCAAAAACAAGTGAACACAAAAATACAACAAATTACTAAATGACATACATAAACACACACACACTCATGAAACCTTATACCAAACACAGCTACAGAATTGACACATAGTGGCAACAGAATGTAAATTGAAACTCGTTATTGAAAGTTGGCTGGGGTCTAAAGAAAAATTGCTTTCAGTGAGACAGTGTTATTTAATAATAATAATAATAATAATAATAATAATAATACATTTTCATTATCTGCCTCTCCTGATGGCTCAAGGCAGGGTACAAGAAGTTCAAAAACAAGTAAACACAAAAATACAACAAATTACTAAATTACATACATAAACACACACACACTCATGAAACCTTATACCAAACACAGCTACAGAATTGACATCTAGTGGCAACAGAATGTAAATCAAACTCATTATTGGAAGTTGAGTGGGTAGGCCTGCTGGAAGAGATGGCTCTTCAATTGCATTTTACATTCCGACACTTTGTTTAATTGTTGGAGCTCTTCCGGCAGGTCATTCCACAGTCGTTGGGTGGCCGATGAAAAGGTCCCCTGGGTTTGAGATGCAATACCTACATTGCGTGGGGGGAGACTCTATGGTCCCGTTCCCCCCCCACCAATAACTACACCCCTTTTTGAATACATTTCTTTTGTTGTTTGGTGGGGCAAAATTCTGATTTGGGAGGGATCAACATATATATGTGAAGCTTGGTGAGGGGCACAACAGATTCAGATCTAGATACTGCACACAGGAGCCAAGGCTGGATAGGGTAAAGACCTTGTACCTAATGACTGGGAACCACCTTATACACTTAGCCCTAGTGCAACATGGACACAACAAATGTCTGATATTTAATGGAGCGGAGTTGATAATGGCTCCCATTCCCCATCTGGGGACCCAGTCCTCTTACTTTCCTTGTAGGACCCAAGGATGCAGCCAAGTCCAAAAGGGCCACTGTGCTACTTTGGCAAGTGAAGAGGCAACAAACTCACAACAACTTGTTTGTTCTGGCTCAGGCCCCTCGCCTGGTTGACATCACATCCTGAATGCCGTAAGAACGGCACCTCCACAGGCAGGGCGGGCTGAGCCCGACACTCTGGTGAAGAGCTGGGAGACGGCCTCTCTCATTTGCTGAGTGAGGAAGGAAAGGGGACGGAGGCTGCCAAGAAGGACTGGGTATGCCCATAAGGCAGTGAGGGCTCTTGCTTGGCATGGATGACCCCAAACAGCCAGCCTGGTTGGGAGAGGCTTGAAGGATAGAAGCGGAAGGAAAGGTCACTGGATCTGCAAAGAGGAGAAAAACATGGATTCTCGCCAACAACCTCTACTCTTGCAAGTAAGTACTTCTGAGAGGAAGCAGGGGAAATACAGAACACTCACACAGAGAACCACAATGCTTTGCTTGCGCAAGGTGGTTTCCTGAGATTTAAGGGGCACTGGGTGGTACCCTTTTCATCTACCATGCCCACCTTGTGTATTTAGACATATGTAATAGTAGTAATTACTAACTGCCTGGGGAAAACTTAATACTTTGCAGAAGGTGTGGAGCTTGGAGAATGGGGGTGGTTCAAACACTCCAGCACTGAGGCGTTCCCTCGCATGGAGCTCCACTTACAAAAGAAGCCATGCCCAGTTTAGTCCAACCTGGTGCACAATGCCACGTCAAAGAAAAGAAATCTATCTATCTGTGTGTGTGTGTGTACAGCAGAGTCTCGCTTATCCAACCTTCTCATATCCAACATGCTGTATTATCCAACGCAGTCCAGGGTAGGAGAAAGAAAGAATCCTTGTCTCTTTTGGTACTAAATTCGTCAATACACTAATTACTACATAACATTACTGTGTATTGAACTGCTTCTCCTGTTGATTTGTTGTAAAACATGATTTTTGGTGCTGAATTTGTAAAATCATAACGTAATCATAACGTAATTTGACGTTTAATAGGTTTTTCCTTAGTTTCTCCTTATTATCCAACATTTTCGCTTATCCAACATTGTGCAGGCCCGTTTATGTTGGATAAGCAAGACTCTACTCTGTGTGTGCATGTGTGTGTATAAATGTGTGCGTATATGTGTGTGTGTGTATAAATGTGTGCGTATATGTGTGTGTGTGTGTGTATATATATGTATGTATATGTGTGTGTGTGTGTGTATATATATATATATATATATATATATAGATAGATAGATAGATAGATAGAGAGAGAGAGAGAGAGAGAGTAGTTCACCTGCTCCTCCTTCCCGACCACTGTGGGTTACACTATGTAACAACATTTGAAAAAAATTCTGGTCCTGGTTTGAAAGTGTTTTGTCCTACTTAATTGCGTGGCACTTACTTTTGAAACTAGTTGTTTTACTCCAGAAACTTTGTTTTTATGGCTGAGGGTAGTAGTGTTATTTCCTTCAGTCTAAACACTTCATTTGCAAAATTCATTAATGAAAATATGCCATTTTAAAACTTTGTACAGACCGCAAAAACAAAGTTTTTGAAGTTTAATAAACTTTCCCCATGTTTTTATGATATAACCAATTAGGAAATTACATTTATAACACAGGAACAAAAATTGTGTTACACAGTGTTATTAGATGGGTGCGAGGGAAGGCTATTTACATTATCAAACCTATTTGTGAAAGCCAAAGAACGAGCTTCCTCTTCCAAAGATGCAATTGGGAACAATCCCCACTCAATCTGCTTGCTTTCCTTAAAGATCCAAGAATACAACATGTTTGTGTATAGTATTTGGCAAGCCCTCTGTGGCTCCATTTGTCCACCTGCAAAATGTCCTCTTGGGAGGGTGAATAACACAGGAGATGATTCCCTCAAGCCTTGGGAAGAGGTTGGGTGAGAAATCTTCACATATGAACAATGATGAAGAGCAGAAAAGGATGCCAGATTGTCAAAAGAGGCTATGACATCTTGTATACCAGGCATAAAGGTCCCCTCAGGGACAGCAATCCAGCTCAAAACGAGGGGGAAATGCTCAATCGCTAAGGTAACACTCCACTTAAAAGATGGGATGCCTAACTTGCCAGAACCCATTTTCAACACTGAAATCATTTTGCAAAGCCAAAACAGTATTCTGATGGAGGAAATGTATTTGGACATCCCTGGGGTTTTACCTCCGTCTTTTCATAGTGAATCTGAAGGCTAATGAAAGGTTCAGTTATAACTTCTGCCAGCAAAGTTCTTCCTGCTGGATCTTTAATGGTGTCTGGAAGATATTTTTAAAAGGCACTCAAGCTGAGGTGAAATGCAAGGGCAAATTGGTGCAAGGAACAGCACTGAATGAAACATTCAGTGTAAGGGCCATGTCTTGGGACCATCAATAGGGGATGCTATTTTTCTGCTGTGTGATTTTTTTAAAAGCACACTGACTTCTCAATAGTAATAGGTGTATTAGTACAGTTAGTCCCCAAGTTATGAACAAGATAGGTTCCCAAGTTTATTTTCTATGTAAGTTGGAATAGGTATGTAAGTAGGAATACACACACACACACAGCTTTTCATAGCATATGGCAGGGGTCACAGTCCCTCAAACTAATGGAAGGCCGGATTATAATATGAAAAAGCAAAACAAAACATGAATGAATTCCTATGCACACTGCACATATTTTATTTGTAGTGCAAAAACACTTAAAAATAATACAATAATTAAAATGAAGAACAATTTTAACAAATATAAACTTATTAGTATTTTAGTGGGAAGTGTGGGTCTGCTTTTGGCTGATGAGATAGTTGTTGTTGTGTGTACTTTCACGTCGTTTCAGACTTAGGTTGACCCTGAGTGAGGGCCGGGTAAATGACCTTGGAGGGCCGTATCCAGCCCCTGGGCCATAGTTTGAGGACCCCTGGCATAGGGAATCATTTATTTATTTATTTAAAGCATTTATATTCTGCCCTTCTCACTCCGAAGGGGAGTCAGGGTGGAGCACAACATATAAATGGCAAACATTCAATGCCGAAACATATTATACCATACACATACAAAAGCATTAAAATCATATATCTCGACGTTAAAATCCACTAGTTAAAACTGTCTCAACAACCATATCGAATTTGGTTGGCATACTAAGGGTTCCTATCACTGCCTCATTGCACAGTCCCAAAGACTCGGTCCCACAGCCACGTTTTTATCATCCTTCTAAAGGCCAAGAGGGAGGGGGCTGACCTGATCTCATTAGGAAGGGAGTTCCATAGCTGAGGGGCAATTACTGAGAAGGCCCTGTCTCTCATCCCCGCCAAACGCACCTGTGATGGTGGTAGGACCAAGAGCAGGGCCTCCGCAGAAGATCTTAATTTTCGCGGCAGTTCATAGGGGGGGAGATGTGTTCGGACAGGTAAATTGGGCCAGGGCTGTCATTAAACTCCTGTGGTGTTTGTTTGCTGTCTCTGCCCCAGTTCAGAAGATTTCACTCCACTTTCTGTCCCTGTGGTCATTGAATTTTGAAAAATTTGGCTTGTTGTAGAAACAAGTGGAGACCTTTCCCCCATGATAACTCTTTCAGGAGTGAATTTTCTGAGGGGAAATTCCTGTTGTTTCACCTCCATTCTTTGTTTGCAATTCAGGAACTGCCTGTACAGTAATATATATTGGGTTTTGTATGGTTGGTTTGTGGGTGGCTGGGCAAGAGAGCAGAGCATCTAACCACATGCCACATTAACTAACTATACTTTCCCTTTTCTTTTTCTCTACCCCAGTTCCACAATGGTGTCTGGTAACTTGACTGTTCTGTCGATGCTTTTTGTATCACTTGCCTTCTGGGGATCTGAAGCCCCCCAGGGAGCATCACCTGGAACCAACAAGCATGACCCCAAGGAACTGCCAATCCAGGCCCTCCATACTATCCTGTTAAGGCGTCTAGGCTTGCAAAGGCGGCCAGAACCAAAACCAGGCCACGTGGTCCCCCAGTACCTTCTGGATTTGTACCAATTTGCCTTAGGAAGGGCTCCTCCCTCCTTCCAGGGAACGGATCTATCTTTCTTGGAGGAACAGGCAGGAAGAGCCAACACTGTGCGCACGTTTCATCATGTCGGTGAGGCCATCCCTTTGAATATTTTGCTCACCCTTCTGCAGAAAGTCTGGGTCTGTTGTATAAGAGTAGCCGAATTGAGAGGGGATGGATGGGTTAACAAAGGGGAAAGGGGACCTGAACATGAGTAGAGGCACATAGGAAAAGTCAAGAATTAAGTAGTGCTCACACTGATTGCATTGCTTAAAGAAGAGGAACTATAGTGCCATGGAAAGAACACAGGCAGGAAATCCAAGGGATAATGCCCAGGGTCTCCAGTTGAAAGGATCAGGTGATACAAAGGCTTCAAAGGCAGAGTGCTCAATAGTACAAACCAAGGGTACAACACTTGCCAGATGGTCAGTTATATATGCAGAATCCAATTATAGCTATAGGATTCCACTATCTTATGTTAATCTAGCAGTTCCGCCAACCTAGCAGTTCGAAAACATGCAAATGTGAGTAGATCAATAGGTACTGCTCCAGTGGGAAGGTAACAGCTCTCCATGCAGTCATGCTGGCCACATGACCTTGGAGGTGTCTATGGACAGCTTAGAAATGGAGATGAGCACCACCCCCCAGAGTCAGACATGACTGGACTTAATGTCAGGGGACAACCGTTACCTTTACTTTTATATTAACCTGGGACTTATCGTTTGATAAAAGTCCTATAATCCTCTGCTGCACTCTCCTGGACCCGAATCCTTTGGCATAGAATTGTGTCTCATGGACTACAAAACCCAGGATTCCATAGAATGGAGTCATGCCAAGGAGTATGAAGTTGCTCTTACTACAGTGTGAATAAACGCCTGCCACCCAGCAGTTTTGCCTATTGTTATATAGACCTATCCATCTCCAAAGATTAAGCACACTTCATTTCAAAAGGAAAGAAAGCAGAACTCTCCAAAGTTAAAAAACTTTTAGGATGCTTCCTGGCAATTGTGTTCCTGAATCGTATTCAATGTGAGATGCTCATTCTTGCGTTTGCCTTGGCTGCAGTGCCACCTACAGAATACGGAGGGTAATTGTGTCATAGCTTAGACTGGCCATTTGAACCTGGGACTCTCCAAATGTTCTGGATCAGCTCCTAAGATTCCTGATAAATGGCTACACTCATTGAGGATACATTTAGGTACAAAGCATCTGGATAGCATAATATAGGGGAAAGGTAAGCTAAGAGGAAGTTTTTTTTAAGCAGTCGCCGAAGCTAATTGACCTTACACTGTGTCATCCATAGAGCCATTTCAGAGAAAAATAGCATAGCATAAGTAAGGTTTTTTTTACATCAAATCTAGGAATAAAATCACAAGTGCAATTCACTTTTCAGAGCTCCAAACTAGTAAAATAAACAAATAATTTATGGATTAGTGCAGAAGTTCTGAAAACCTACCTGTCTTCATAACTAATTCAAATGGACAAAGTGATGAAGGATGGGGCTTGGAATGAAACTTAGTTGTACTTCCAGTATGTTCACTGATGCCTACTGCTACTACTCAGTTCCACCCCATGACATAAATAATGCAGGGCCAGGTCTTTTAATACTTGGACAGAAGAGCAGACCTATTGAAACTATAAGGGCTTAAAATTAATCATGACTATCACAAGTCCCAGGTACAACTAAGACTGGATCCAACCTTGAATGTCCAAGTTACATTTCCATTTCAGGGGCAATATATACCTCTTGGGCTCCATTGCTTTCCAAAAGGCCATTGTTGTCATGGGATGTTTGGGAGCCTCTCAGACATCTGGCCAGTTGTTGTGGGAAACATGAATAGAGGGGTTCTTGGTTGGATACAGCTACATAGTTCTGCAAATTTGAAGCTCAGTCTCAAATTCCTCATTAATCTTTATTCTGTTCCACTTCTAGAGGATCCAGATTACTTTCCTGAACTTGTGGGAAATGCATTTTACTTCTTGTTCAACCTCACCTTGCTTCCTGCAGAGGAGGAGCTGACCGCCCTTGAGTTGCGCCTCTACCACAAAGACAGGGAAAGCATGGGTTTTCACATCAACGTCTACCACACAATGGATTCCCCACCCATTTCCAGAAACAAGAGCAGACTTCTGGCCCGCAAATTCTTGGCTCCAAACCAGCCCAAGTGGGAGAGCTTTGATGTGACTCCTGCCTATAAGATGACCAAGGACCAGAAGCTTCATCTTGGGTTTCTTGTTGAGGTGGAGCACCCAAACAAAAGCTATAACCTTCAAGAGCACCACACACTCCTTCGTGCAAGACGGTCTCTTGGAGAGGAGGCAGCTCAGTGGGCTCTGGAGAGGCCTTTACTAGTCACTTATAGCCATAACCAAAGAGGGCAACCCCTGACACGTGGAAAAAGACACAGCAAAAGTCTGTCAAATGCACTAACCCAGAAAGGAGGCAGAAAACCTACAAAAGGTACAGTCTCCAAGAACAAACTCAAGAGCCTAAAGGCAAAGACCAAAACCAGTACCAAGTGCAGAAGGCACCGCCTCTTTGTAGATTTCAAAGAAGTTGGTTGGAACGATTGGATAGTTGCTCCCAGTGGCTACCACGCATTCTACTGCTCTGGGGAGTGCAGGTTCCCACTGGCCGACCACATGAATTCCTCCAGTCATGCTGTGGTGCAGACAATGTTGAATTCTGTGAACTCCAAAGTACCTAAGCCATCTTGTGTTCCTACAGACCTCAGTCCCATAGCTATGCTCTATCTGGATCAACATGACATGGTGGTCCTTAAGACCTATCAGGATATGGTGGTGGAGGGCTGTGGGTGCCGGTAAGAGAGATGAAGCAGGGACACTCTCTCTGTCAGTACTAAGAGCCTGGGGTCACTCAACAAGAGTTAGGAACAGCAGACTTAGGACTGTTAGAAGTACAAGTTTCATACAGGGCATAACCTCAAGAGATAAGGATCAACAAATTTATATAGCTGCGGGCAACTTGTACACAGGAATATACCTCTGAATATAAGTAATAAGCAAAAACTATTGTTATGATGCTCTTCCAAAGATATCTAACTGGCTACAACTGGACATAGTTGGACCTTGGTCTGATCCTGCAAGAAATTATTTTATTTTTATGAAATCATATGAACAAATATTACTTTCCCCAGGAAATCTTGTATTTACAGGTAATTTAATTTGTGATGAACTTTAATTGACCAATAAGCATCTAACAACTCATCCAGTCCATCAAAGCAATCATATCAACCAAATTCTTCACGTGGTGAAACAATATTAATTATTCTGCACAGTAAAGATGGAGAAAGTGCAGTCATCCAGATGTTGCTGTGTCACAATCCACATCATTTTAATATACTGTTTAGAGTCAATGAAGCAATGGCACCTGGAGGCTATGTAGATCTTTTTTGCCTACCTTCCACACGTTCCACATACAGGGGGGATACGTCTGCCATCATACCCTCTCTTTTTGAAAATTATGGTCAGTGAAGTAAATAAAGTATCCCAGACTTGCTTTCTGCTCAGTTTTCTGAAAAGGTAGCACCTGTTTGGCAGCTGACTGAAGGTTATGTTGTATTTCTGTGCAAATGTATGCATTTGGTTAAATGAACTTACTCAAGTGTGCCTTCAAGTTGCCTGTCAATGCATGCCAAGCCCCTTTTCTGATTATTGGCTACAGCACTTGGTATTCCAGGGCACCCTCCTTTCCTGGTACTAACCTGCCCTGACTTTGCTTGACTTCCAAGGTCAAATAGGATGTGATACCTTCAGGGTATTTAGGTAAATGAAAGGTGCTAATTGTCCTCTAAAATAAAAACTTGCGCCTCGGGATGTATCAGACATAGGACACCAGCTTACAAATAGGATGCTATTTTGTGGACATGAAACTAGTTGGAGGTGATGAAAAATATATAAATGTGAGGGAGAGAAAGCAGGAAGGGAGTAACACAAAAGGGCAGAAGGGCCACGTACAATTTTGGTGTTTTTGTGGTGTGTCCTCAAGTCATTGTTAACTCATCAAGTCATTTCTGACTCTTCAAGTCTTTGTGTCATTTCTAGCTCTGAGGGCCCTTCCACACAGCCCTATATCCCAGGATATCAAAGCAGAAGATCCCACAATATCTGCTTTGAACTGGGTCATCTAAGTCCACACTCAGATAATGTGGGATTTTCTGCCTTGATATTCTGGTATATAGGGCTGTGTGGAAGGGCCCTGAGATAACAGGAAGTGAGAGAAATCTATTCCTCAGAAGGGAAATTCACTCCTGAAAGAGTTATTACCATGGGGAAAAGGGGTTTCCACTGAAGCTTTATCTCCAACCCTTGTTTCTGCAACAAGCCAAGTTTTTCAAAATCCAATGTTCACAGAAGCTATATCTTATGAAGAGGGGCAAGACAAACCGCACAGAGGTGTAAACCCTATGCTATACAAAGCTAATATATCTATATATATATTTAGCTGGAGCTACACTTTAAAAATGTACTCGTTCCGATTTACAGACAAATTCACCTTAAGAACAAACCTATATAATCTATCTTGTTTGTAACATGGGGACAGCCTGCACTATCACCATTAGGCATACGGACAATGAACCTTATGAAGCATTATCTCCTGATGGTTCTCCCACATCTATGACAGGCATCCTCAGAGGTTGTGAAGTCTGATGGAAATTAGGCCATTCAATGCTAATCAAGGTGGCCATTTGCAACATTCACACCTGCCTCAAACAGACTAGAGTTCTTTCTCCCACCCTGGACATTCCTCACTTGCCTAGTTTCCAAACAGACCTCACAACCTCTAAGGATGTCTGCCATAGATGTGGACAAAACGTCAGGAGAGAATGCTTCTGGAACAGGGCCAGAAAGCCCGGAAAACTCACAGCAACCCAGTGAATTCCAGCCATGAAGGCCTTCGACAGCACAGTGAACCTTACCTTATGTAGATTGTAAGTGTGAGGGCAAGTCAACATTTTGTAAATTGTGGCTGAAGAGTGGGGTAAAAAAAACAAAACTCTAAATAAATTATTTAAAAAGGATTTCTGCATAATAAACCTTTTAGTTTTTTGAAAGTGAGAGAAAGGCATGTACGGTCTGCCTGGCTGGATCTACACTGCTATAGAAAATCCAGATTACCTGCTTTGAGCTGGATTATATGGCAGTGTAGACTCAGATAAGCAAGTTCAAAGAAGATAATGTGGATTATCTGCCTTGATAATCTGGATTATATTGCAGTGTAGAAGGCTCCGCAGGCTGGATCTACACTGCCATATAAAATCCAGATGATCTGCTTTGAACTGGATTATATGGCTGTGTAGACTCAGATATTCCAGCTCTAAAGAGATAATGTGGATTATCTGCCTTGATAATTCGGTGCTCCTTTCAGAGAGAAGTCAACCCTCTTGTTCAAGGAGCTACATTGGCTGCCGTTCATTTTCCGGGCCCAATTCAAGGTGAAGGTGCTCACCTACAAAGCCCTAAACGGTTTGGGACCTGCCTACCTACGTGACCGCATCTCCGTTTACGAACCTGCACACTCCCTTCGTTCATCAGGAGAGGCTCTACTCACAGTCCCACCGGCTTTGCAAGTGCGGTTGGTGGGGACAAGGGACAGAGCCTTCTCTGTGGTGGCCCCCCAACTCTGGAACACCCTTCCTAAGGACATCAGACAAGCCCCTACATTGGCAGTCTTTAAGAGCTTGAAGACTTGGCTATTCCAGTGTGCCTTCCCAGAATAGGAAACTCCAGCAACACGACCCAGAAGCACTTCATTAGAGATTTAAAATTGTCCACACACTGCACTTACCCAAATGTCCTATATTCCACTGTCATACTCAGCACTTTTTAATCTGTACCCACTTATTTATTTATTTATTTATTTGAACTTATATGCCGCCACTCCCCTGGGGCTCGGAGCGGCTTACAAGAACAAAATCCAACAAAATTTAAAAGCAATTTAAAACAATTTAAAACCAGCAATATCAAACATTAAAAGCCTGCCGAAACAGGTATGTCTTACATGCCCTGCAGAAAGCTGGTAAGTCCCGCAAGGCACGGACTTCAGGTGGCAGAGTATTCCAGAGTGATGGTGCCATTGCTGTGAAGGCTCTGCGTCTGGTTGCTGTTAGTCGCAAGGTCTTGACACTGGGAATTTCCAATAGATCTTGGTCCTCAGAACGGAGGGATCTCTGGGGTTGGTAGGGGGTGAGGCGGTCTCTCAGATACATCGGCCCCAGACCATGCAAGGCTTTAAAGGTGAGTACCATCACTTTGAAAGTGATCCGATGCTCAATTGGTAACCAATGCAGCTGTAGTAAGATTGGGGTTATGTGGCATCTCATCGGAATTCCCGCAAGAAGCCGAGCAGTTGCATTTTGTACCAACTTGAGCTTCCGGATCACCGACAGAGGAAGGCCAATGTAGAGGGCATTACAGTAGTCCAGTCTTGAGATGACTGTGGCCTGGATCACCGTAGCTAGGTCGTCCCTGGACAGGGAGGGGGCCAGCCGTCTAGCCTGCTGCAGGTGAAAAAAGGCGGTTCTGCTAATGGCGGAGACCTAGGCCTCCATCGTCAGCAGAGGGTCCAAAAGGACTCCCAGACTCTTTACCAATGATGACGGGCATAACACCTTGCCATCCAGGGTAGGCAGCTGGATATCCCCACTGCCCGGTCGACCCAGCCATAGGATCTCCGTCTTTGCTGGATTCACCCTCAACCTGCTGGCATGCAGCCATCCAGTAACGGCCTCGAGGCACTGATGGAAACAATCGGGTACAGAGTCCAGTCGGCCTTCCATCTTCAGCACCAGCTGAGTGTCATCGGCGTACTGGTAACACTCAAGCCCAAAACCTTGAACCAGCTGAGCAAGTGGTTGCATATAGATGTTAAACAACAGAGGGGAGAGAATGGCCCCCTGAGGAACCCCACAAGATAGAGGGGACCTCTCAGAGACCAGGCCTCCCCTCTGCACTCGCTGTCCACGGTTGTGAAGAAAGGAGGACAGCCAGTTTAAAGCTGTCCCCCTGACTCCAGCAACAGCAAGGCGGTGGGTCAAGAGATTGGGGTCGACTGTGTCAAATGCTGCTGTGAGATCCAATAACACAAGCAGCGCTGACCTGCCCTGGTCAAGCTGGAATCGAAGGTGATCCGTGATGGAGACCAGCACAGTCTCCGTCCCGTGCCCTGCACAGAAGCCGGACTGGAAGGGATCTAGTCCGGCTGTGTCGTCTAGGAATTGCTGCAACTGCTCCGCTGCTGCCCTCTCAATCACCTTGCCCAGGAACGAGAGATTTGAAACTGGGCGGTAACTGGAGGGAAACTTGGCCCGGCCTAGTTTTACTGTGTTGTGGTGTACTGTTTTTACTGTTTACAGTTATTGCTTTAACGTTTTGATTTGCTTTATGGTTTATGTGTATTTGTTATATTGTTGCTTTATTGAGGCCTTGGCCTTTGTAAGCCGCATCGAGTCCTTCGGGAGATGCTAGCGGGGTACAAATTAAGTTAATAATAATAATAATAATAAATTATATCGCAGTGTAGAAGGCCCCGCAGGCTGGATCTACACTGCCATATAAAATCCACATTATTTGCTTTGAATTGGATTATATGGCTGTGTGGACTCAGATATTCCAGCTCTAAACAGAAAATGTGGATTATCTACTTTGATAATGTGGATTATATGGCAGTAACTGAATTCCTAAATATGTATTTTATTTCATTGTGGAAAGAAATGGATTCCTACAAGGAGAAAAAGCGAGATATACACATGAATATAATATAATATCCTGCAGCCACGAATTTTGCCTCCTCACCTTACAATATTTGAATTCCCGTGAACGAATCCGCACAAGCCGGCCTTTCTCCACTTCAGGTCGCCATGGCAACCTCCAAATCCGAAGTTGGGGCCTCAACGGGGAAGCAGCAACGTCCAGAAGGGATATAGACCGGAAGTTGTGACCTTTCTACCCGGAAATACATTAATCTCCCTTTTCTCCTCCAATCTTTTTCCTCTCTAGGAAGAGGAGCCACCAGCACTTTATGGCCTACGCCAAGGAGCAGCCCTGAGGCGGAGATTGAGCTTGTGACCACTGCGCATGCGCAGGATGTCCCTCCCCTTTTCTCTTTTCTTCGGCGAAGATGAAAGGGAAGCGCGTGATCGTTACGTCATGATCAGGCGGCTCTCCTTTTTTCCCCCCTCAAGCCGCTACTCGCCATCTGCACATTCGACACTTTTAATTTTATTCTCTAAAAAAAATAATAATACAACAACAATGTCTACTTCCACGATGTTAGGTTTGAAAGCTGTGTCAAAAGCTATTTTAAAAAAAATGAAAAAAAATGATTGCTATGCCTTTATTCCTGTCGAAAGTGCGGAGCTGGAACCAGTCAAGGAGGAGAGTTGTGTAAAAGGGAAGGGATTCAAGAGGGAAAAGAACCCTTCCTCGCCCGGATTGGCCAATGGCAGCTCAGGGGTCGGGGCACGTGACCTGTGAGGGAAAGCGGGGCGGGGGGAGAAGAGGGAGGGCGAGGTGTTTATGACGGAGGAGAGTGGACGGGCTGCGGGCGGGGGAGGGAGGGGCCTCCAGGCTGAGGAGGAGGAGGAGAGAGGCCTCCAGGCAGGCAGGCCCGGAAAGGAAGCGCCGCGAAGGAGGAGCAGGCCGCTGGCGCACTCCAGCCCTCACTACGACCTCGACCACGACGAAGAGGCGGCGGCGCTGGTGGCGAAGGCCTCGGCTTCTTTCGGGCCCGCCTCCAGCTGAGGCGACGGCCTGATCCCGTTATCCCTTCCCTTCCTCCGTCTCTCCCGCCCTCACCACCCTCTCCCCCTTTGGGTGCGTATTTCCCTCTCTGCCCTCTTCTCCTCCTCCCATTTCCCTGCCTAATTCCCTCCTTTCTTTCTCCTTCTCTTCCTCTATTCTATCCTTCCTCTAGTACTTCTTTCCTTCCTCTATTCCTAACCTTTATTTCTTCCTTTCTCTATTCCTCCATTCCTCCCTCCCTCTATTCCAACTTCCATTCCTCCCTCTGCTCTTTCCTTTATTTCTTCCTCCATTCCGTCCTCCATTCCTTCCTTCCTCTATTCCCACTTTCATTCCTTCCTCTCTTCTTTCCTTTATTCCTTCCTCCCTCTGTTCCTTCCTCTATTCCTTCTTTCCTTTATTCCTTCCTCTATTCCTTCCTTTCTCCATTTCATCCTTCATTTATCCCTTCCTCCATTCCTTCATTCTTTCTCTATTCCTCCCTCCCTCTATTCCAACTTCCATTCCTCCCTCTGCTCTTTCCTTTATTCCTTCCTCTATTCCTTCCTCCATTCCTTCCTTCCTCTGTTCTGTCCTCTATTCCTTCCTCTGTTCCTTCCTTCCTCTATTCCTACTTTCATTCCTTCCTCTCTTCTTTCCTTTATTCCTTCCTTCCTCTATTCCTTCCTCCATTCCTTCTGTCCTCTACTCCTTCGTTCCTCTATTCCTTCCTCCATTCCTTTCTTCCTCTATTCTTTCTTCTGTTCCTTCCTTCCTCTATTCCTTCTTCCGTTCCTTCCTTCCTCTATTCTTTCCTTCCATCCTCCATTCCTTCCTTCCTCCATCCCTTCTTCCATTCCTTCATTCCTTTCTCTATTCCTTCCTCCGTTCCTTCCTTCCTCTATTCCTTCCTCTAATCCTCCCTCCCTCTATTCCTTCCCCCATTTCTTCCTTCTTCTATCCCTTCCTTTATTCCACCCTTCCTCTGTTCTTTCCTTTATTTCTTCCTCCCTCCCTCCATTTCTTCCTCCCACTATTCCTTCCTTTATTTCTTCCTCCCTCCATTCCTTCCTTTATTCTTCCCTTCTTTTTGTCTTTCCATTCTTCCTTCCTCACCAAATGCCAATCAAAGGGCACTTTCTTTCCTCCTTCAGTAGGGTTAAGAAAGGCTCCCTGCCCCTATTTTTTTACCCGAAATAACACTTTGGCCCCTTCTACACCTCAGGTATTTTTTAAAAGCCTGATGCCTTCCTTTCCCCTATAAGAGAGAAACCATTTGAGCATTTCTCCTCACCTAATATCGATTTCCTTCTCGTCCCTCACCCACTTGACACCCATTTTCTCAACTCTCTCCCACACCAACAGAGCCCCTTTATGTATTCATTCTTTTCCCCCTGAGCCTGTAATGTTTGTAAATCAATGGCTCTTTTTTTAAAAAACACCTTCCCTCGCCCAAGTCCTACGTTGCAGGTATTAATTCTACCCCAGTTCTCTCCCTGATGTGTGCATCCAGGCTTGTAAAGGACCGATGGAGGTGTTCCGTGTTTCCACACAAGTCTTGCCACCAGTTTGTTTTTATTGCTTTCCATTCTGCATGTGCTGGTCCATGTGCACATGATCTTCCCTGCCCAAATCATTACAATTGCCCCAGCTTTTAAAAGGGGATTTTAAAGTTTTCCTGCCCACAAGCAACTGTAACCCTAATTTTACTTATCCACTTAATAGTGCACCCTATAAATCCTCTGGGTGTTAATTCCTGTCAATTCCTATCTTATACTGTGACCTCTTTATCTATTTTTACAGGGGGAAACTGCACAGCAGGGGAGTGTTTGTTATTCTCCAAATTGAGAGAGGTTTTGTTGATTCTCCCTTTTCCCCCAGAAATTGACTCATTAAAGCATCTTTTCTGTAATTCCAACACAGGTTGTGTTTACTTTCCTTCCTATAGAGACAACAACAATTGTTTCCCCTGTCCTATCCTTTATTCTTCATGGTCCATACAGGCACCTTCATTGGTCCATCAAGAGCCTGTTCTCCTTGCATTTTTGCTGGAGGGGGACAGGCCTGGAAATTTGGGGAGCCTTTTCTTTCCCATTGAAGGGAGCTAGGGAAGGACTGGAGGGAGGGGTGTGTTTCATCTCTTAAGTAATGCCTCTAAAGGGCATATGAGAAGAGAAGAAGGACCTGCCCCACTAACATCCACACACCTTGCAGATCTAACCATGGAATGCGTGCAGGTTTCTCCCATGCAGCAGCAGCAACAGCAAGGAAAAGCTGCTGATGGGGACCGGCTCTTGCTGTTACTGCCACCTCCTGCAGTGCAAAAGGAAGAGGAAGTCATGTTGCAGGGTTCAGACCCCTGGGCTGCCACCCAGACAGACAGCAGTCAAGCTTGTGTGCAGCTTCAAGATGCTTCAGATGGTTTGCAACACCCTGACAATGCTGAAAGTCTTCACTCCCAGCACAATCCTACCATTCTGAGAAGTTCTTCTGGCAGAGAGATGGTGGACCAGTGCACTGCATGTTTGTTGAAGGAGGATTTGAAAAAGACTGTAAGTTGTGATGGAGCAGAAGAGCAGTCGCAACCATTGGGGAAAGAGACTCTGAGCCACCCGCTGCAGGAAGAGTCACCGGTGAGCCAGGGATCTTGTAGTAACCTTCCTTTGGTGGCAGAGTCCATTACAAATGTCCGAGAATGCCTTAAGGACAGTGAAAAATCTACTCAGCAAAACAACCATTTGCCAGAAAAATTGGTTTCCCCTTCTCAGAACTGTTGTTTAGGCATAGAAGGAACAAGTGGAGACAATCCAGAAGATGACCAAAACAGCCAAGGTTCTCCACCGACTGAAGATGACAAACTCAAGCCTGGGGCAAAGCATGTCACGTTTCCTTCAGACGAGGACATAGTCTCTGGTGCTGTGGAGCCCAAAGATCCATGGCGGCATGGTAAGCAAACATCAGCGCCAGTTAAGGCACTTCTCCTTTCTGTGAGCCTGGATTACACTAGGCGAGGCCTGCTGACCTTATCCACAGGCTTGGTTATTTGTTTGTAGTGTGAGACCTCTGTTTGTATTAGACTTTCTCAGTCTTAAACTTCTCCAAAGCATTTTAGGAACAAGGGATGAAAATGCAGAGCAATCAAATCCTGTTAAATAAACACCATTTGAATCCCCAAAGCAAATATAAATGCAGGTAATTAGGAAACCACCAATCAATAGGTATGGTAGGCTGTTATGAACAGTGAAGCCTTTTAGTTGTCAGAGTAAGTTTTACAATGAGACTAGCCGTCCCTTGCCACGCGTTTCTGTGGCCCACATGGGGGTTCTTTGTGGTAGGTTTGGCCCAGTTCTATGGTTGGTGGGGTTCAGAATGCTCTTTGACTGTAGGTGAACTATAAATCCCAGCAACTACAACTCCCAAATGTCAAGATTCTATTTTCCCCAAACTCCACCAGTGTTCACATTTGGGCATATTGAGTATTCTTGGGAGAGTTTGGTCCAGATCCATCATTGTTTGAGTCCACAGTCATCTTTGGATGTAGGTGAACTACAACTCCAAAACCAAAGGACACTGCCCACCAAACCCTTCCAGTATTTTCTGTTGGTCATGGGAGAACTTTGAGTGTAGGTGAACTATAAATCCCAGCAAGTACAACTCCCAAATGACAAAATCATTTTTTTAAATGAGGGACATACATTTGGTTGTTAGGTGTCTTGTGTCCAAATTTGGTGTCAATTCGTCCAGTGGTTTTTGAGTTCTGTTAAACGAACATTACATTTTTATTTATATAGATATCTTTTTGGACCTTCCACTACAAAATATTGCACAGTACATGTACCCCAATAGAGAAAATCTGACTTGGTGATTTTATAGATTGCACTTCTTCAGCTGGGAATGTGAAATGAGTTTATTGCTTTGTGTAAGAAGTGTGCATAGGGGACTTCTTCGAACATACAGACTGGAGTTTCAGGGGATTGACTTCCATGTAAACTGTGGTAACCTACATCACTTCAACTTCCCATTCTGAAGCCTTCAATTCACCGGGCTAAATGCCGTTTTAGTCTAAACTGCAGGAGACTCACTGCAAGAGATGCAATTAGGAATCAATGTTTACTGTAGGTGAGGCCAGTCAATTTTACTAGGCCTACTGTGGTTGGGACTAGAATTTAGCCAACTAAAAAGTTGGCAACTGCATCTGAACCTGCTGAAAATAATGGAAATTCCAGATGGTTCTCCTATAGAAAGCTACCTTGTTTGTGACTCACAAGGGTATAGTTGATATTCCGTTCTTGTGGGTTTTTTCGGGCTATATGGCCATGTTCTAGAGGCATTTCTCCTGACGTTTCGCCTGCATCTATGGAAACGTCAGGAGAAATGCCTCTAGAACATGGCCATATAGCCCGAAAAAACCCACAAGAACGGAGTGATTCCGGCCATGAAAGCCTTCGACAATACATAGTTGATATTGTTTTATGTAAATGAATGTCAGAAAAAAAAGATGAAAATCTTTCACATAAGGTGAGAATTTTGCAGCCTTCGAAATGTTGATGAACTGTAGTTCTGTTGCAGTTAAGCAGCATCTGGGGTGCTGAGGGGTTGGCATCATGTTACTTTTTGACTCGAGTGGACCTGAGAAACCTGTGGAAATAGTTGCAATGAGAATGGGGATCATACAGTTTTCCCAGATGCCATAGACTGTAACTCCCGGCGACATTCCTCATCGTTGTTGCACTGGCTACGACTATTAAGAATTTCAGTCTGACACCATACAGAGGGCACTATGATTTCAGTCCCTAGCTGAGGTACCTACATTTTTGGATTTTCCATTCTGGTTAGGACTAACATGTGATGAAGCCCCATGACGCTAAATTATTCCTTGTTCTCACATGAGAGAGTTCATTGAGAAAAGATCCCCAGCAGAATGTTTCTGCCAAATATTTTGAAATAAAAAGTTTTAGTTCTCTTTGTGGTTTCCCTATTCTTTTCTTTTCTCTTGCGTTTTGACTAGTTTTCCTTCCACAGTTTGGAATTTTCTTCCCCCTTTGTGTTTTTGTATATTTTGCTCTTCCTGAACAAATTAGTGTATAGTTATCAAATTCATAAATGGAACATATTTCCCAAGTTGTCATGGTTACATTATTATTAGTGGGTCCAGGGTTTACAAAACCACAGCACATGTACATCTCTGACAAATGCTGATAATGTCTGATAGCCGAGGAATTTCAGTGTGGTGTGTCTGTAGCTGATCATGGGCTTGAATCAAAGGCTCATATGTAATGCTATATTCAAAGTTGTCCTACTTACATGTCTCTTAATATTTTTTTTCCTCTGTTGCAGTTTGGCAAAAAAAAAATTGTCTCTAGTCAGGCAATGTTAGGAATTAATTTAAATGAAAAACACATAATCGTTGAACCATAATCTTTCCAGTATTATGCACAAGTCTTGAAAAGTCCTGGAAATCGGGGTGATAAAAATACTGTTCTGGTGACAAGAGTTTTCTGGCATCACTGATGATGCCTATCTTGTTTATTGTAAAGTTTGAAATGGATTTGGACTTGCATTGAACCTGTCATGGGTTGGAGTTTTCTTGTCAAGATGTATTTATAGGACTTTTCTGTTGCCTTTCTGTAAGGCTGAGAGAGAATGAATTGCCAACATCACCCATTAGGTTTCTTTGGCTGAGATGGATGATTTGTACACTGGTCTCCCGGAATCAGCCAGTGGTTTTTTGTTTTTTGTTTTTTTTTTTTTTGTTTTTTTTTTGCAAGAAGAGATTTAAACCAACATTCAGGCCACTAAGCCATACTGGCTCATATCCTGTTACATACATTGTTTTAACAAAAAAAAAACACCTTTCATGGGATGATCTGAAAGCCTGGTTCTGGCATTTCTTATAGTTAGTACATGGGTCCTTGGGAAAGTGGATACTCTCCGTTTTGCAAGTGTTATGTTATGAATCATGGTAAATAAACTGTGTTGCAGAGGGACATGGTGTTCAGATGCTTTCAAAATGATTTTTTGTTTTGTTTAGGTGTTTTGTATCCACCTTTAGGGTGTTTGTTGTTTTTGGTTCCTCTAATCTTTGCAGCTGGAACACTTAATACCCTCTTAAAGTCAACCATTTCTTTTCTGACAGTTGCAAAATGATCTCAGGTAATACAGCCTTCAGATATATACTCGAGTATAAGCCGACCCGAATATAAGCCGAGACACCTAATTTTACCACAAAAAACTGGGGAAATGGATTGACTCGAATATAAGCCGAGTGTGGGAAATGCAGCAGCACTGGTAAATTTCAAAATAAAAATAGATGCTAATAAAATTACATTAATTGAGGCATCAATTGGTTAAATGTTTTTGAATATTTACATAAAACTGTAATTCAGCATAAGACTGTCCAACTCTGATTCAACCATTATTCTAACCTTCAATGTAAATATGCTTATGTATCCTTCCAATAATAATAATAAATAAAATAAAATAATAATAATAGTAATAATAATAATAGAATAAAATAATAAATGTAACAATAACAGAGTAAAATAATAAATGTAATAACAATAATAATAAAGTAAAATAACAACAACAAAGTAAAATAATAAATAACCTTGACTCGAGTATAAGCTGGGGGAGACTTTTCAGCTTAGAAAAAAAGACTGAAAAACTAGGCTTATACTTGAGTATATACAGTAAGTTACATTTTTGAGGCTTTCTGTGCTGGTGACTGATTTATAAGAAAAGAGGTATCTTGTTGGCATTGCCAGCAGTATTTGCGATATTTGTATACTGCCCTTCTCAACCCCAACTCAGGGCGGTTCACAGTGTTGGCAACAATTCAATGCCCTCGATAAAAACAGTACTTTGAGGTTATGCAATATTTTTTTTCCCAGTTTGACAGATTTTTTTTTTATCTTGAGCTTAGGGGAGTTTGAAAGGTCACTTGAAATATATTGATTCATGTTCATCATCAAGGAGTTCATCAAGAACTTTTCTATGTACATTTGTTTTGTTCTGAACTCCAAAGGCATGTGCAAATAGTTTGGAGAGGGAACAATTGTCTGTCAGGTAACTGGCCAATGACCAAGCGGATATTTTTTGTTTCCTTCTCATAGAATGTGGTTTGCTTTACCTGATGTGAACCTACCTCACACTGTCCACCCAACTATTTTTGCAAAATAATTTAGTTGTGGAAATAGAGCAATTATTGTTATGGGCCTTTTTTTAGTTTATTTTTCAAATTAAAGATTGAACAGGTGGAAAGACAGGATGCACTTTTCTTCCACTCTGAAGAGAAAAGAAATCTGACTTTAGAAAATGTATCTTGTGGATATACCAGGGAACTGACAAAATTGATTATCAGGGACAGTGTTTATGTTACATGTCCATATTCTGTGATTTACTGTTTCTTTATGATATGCATATATATTGAAATAGGAATCCCATGAAAGTTGCTTCGTCATTGAAAATTCCTAAGTAGATGTTGAAAGCTGTTCGTTCTATTGACTTTCACTATACTCAGTGATATGTTTTAGTATCCAAAGTCTTGTTTTGTTGCATAATTAAAGCATATTGAAACTTGGTGCTATGGGAATCCCAGATTGATTACAGTGTGGCAGCAGAGCTAGTTGCTGTGACAAAAGATTATGTTTTCACTCGTTTAGGATTGGCAGAAGGTCTGCTAACCAAATACGTTAGATATGTTGTTGTCATACTGATTTGAGTTTTGGATCAAGGGCTCTAGGAGACTAGGATTTGAAGCCTGCTCAGCTATGGAAAACCACTGATGGCCTGGGCCCAATCAGATTGTGTGGGTCTTCACAATATAGTTTGAAGGCACATATCAGCAATAAGGGCAATGGATGTAAAAAACTAGAAGGTGGACAATCTGTAAGGGCTGCTGAAGTATCTGGATGACCTAACTTTTTGTACAGTGACTGTTACAAACAGGCCCTTAGCCAGGATTTTGATTTGGTGGGGGGCTGAGGATCTATCCTAGCAAATCTTTTCTGTTGTTACCCCAATACCCCCATGCATATGGGGTATATTAAGCATGGTGATCAGATCATGATATGAATAAACATAACAGTTTAAATAATGTACCAGTAAGGCCTTCTCGTGGACCACCCTGAGAATTTTGGGGGGGGGGGGGTTTAAGCCCCTCAAACCCCCCCCCCCCCCCCCCCCCCCCCAGCTACATGTCTGTTACAAAGGACATTTTCTTCATCTGGAACTACTTCATTATTTTAGTACACCGTTACCCACAATGTGATTAATACTTTCCTCTAAATAAATAAAAAGCTGTCTTCCTTTAGGCCGTATATATAGTTCCTAACTTTGGGGTTCACAGCATCTTTTTTCCAGTTGGCATTAACAGCAGTTGTATTTTAGGGCATTGAAATTATAAAAGTAGTCTGCTGGCTATTAAGAAGTGATACTGCTCTGTGTTTTCAAGTACTGGTTGTTTGGATACTGCAAAAACCCTCTATTCTTGTGGGCATTTTTAACTGAGGTTCATTGGAATTCCCATGAGGTCAGAAAATACCCTAGAAATCTCTCAGTGCAATGATTTAAAAAGTCCATGTAGATAAGGTTCAGTTTCTCTTTCAAGTTTTTAATGCCCTTAATAATCAGACAATTGTAGGCTGTGTACATGCAGCATTTGTGTTTCGCCTTCTCTCAGCACGATGGCATTTCAGAATACCTTGTGAAAAATGCTTTGCCTGTTTTGTTCACTGTGGGAATTTGGGGCTAAGCTCTCCAAAGGATTCTGCATTGCCTTGCTGAAAACCAGAATAGTATTCTTTCCATGAGGCAGAACAAAATGTGCACAATCTGTTCTTGTGGAATGCTTTTTATTCCCCCTTTCCTCAACACTGTGAAGGTGGTTGAATTAGTTTCATTTAGCTTTAATTAATATGTATGATTATGTTTTATTTAAACATAACAACAGCAAGAGTGAAACAGACCAGTAGTCAGCATGGCACAGTGGCGTTCAGTATTAGATTAGGACTCCTGGAAAACCAGGGTTTGAATCCCTCCTCTGATATGGCAAGCCACACTTTCTCAGCCTCAGATGAAAGCAGAGGCAACCCCCCCACCCGGACAACTTCAGCCCTGAAACCTTGTGATAGAATTGCTATAAGTTAGAAATGGCTTGAAGGAACTGAACATCAATGGGTGTCTTTCTCATGGGAATAATCATGCACATATCATTATGACAAACTTTCATAGAAAATCCCATAACAGGTGTATGTGTGTGTGTGGCTTCAAGTTAGCTATTGGTTTATTGCTGTTTCAGGAGTTTCATAGGGGTTTCATATGCAATAAATACTCAGGGTTTGTTTTTCTGGTTCCTGCTCCTGAAATCTAGATTACAACACCTGATATTCGTTGGTGACTCCCAAATTAGGAATGGCCCTACTTATTTTTCAAGATCAGATAGGATCTGGTGCATTTAGGTATTCAGGTACCTTCAAAATATATAGAGTGATGTCATCTAAGTGGTGGGGAATAGACCACATGCTTTTCGTTCACTGATTTTTAGCTTCAGTCTCTGAAAACTTAAAATGAGAATGGGATTTGGGGGGAAAGGTCTATCAATTACTATAGAGTTGTTTCTCCATATTCGTGGTTCTGCATCCACAGGTTCAACTAGCCATCGCTTTAAAATATTCCGAGGGTAGGGTGGGGACACAAAAAGCAAACTTCGACCTTGCTGTTTATTCTGTTGAAGTGTAGGCATCTTGTAACCTTATGAAGTACATTAGAATGTTCAAAGTGCTTCAGTATCTAACAAAATGACAATTCTGTCAAGTAATCAACACCTAGATGTGGCAAAAAAAGCTCTGTGGTCGAGAGAACCTTGATTATGAACACGCCTAAGTACATTCTTCCTTAACTTGGTATCCTCTTGATGTTTTGGTCTCAAACTCACAGTATTATTGAATGGCAATCACACTAGCTGGTACTGATGGAAGCTGAAGTCCAAAACACTCAGAAATCACCAGGTTGGGAAAGACAGGACTTCATTCTTTGTTGAGTCAAGTCTTGAACTTGGGACATTCAAGGTCCACAGTACACTGATATTTGCTTTTGGGGACATGACCTAGCTCTCTGGCTTGCTCAAGTCTGGTCTATGCTTCCTTTACTCATCTTTTTCTCCTGTCCTCACTGCTATCAAATATTAAGCCTTCTAGACATGATACTATTAGTTCTCAGTAATGGACATCCACATCCTGAAAATGTAATGAAACAGCAGGTGCTACACAGCAGTGCAGAGGGAAGCAAATTGTAGCCAGATGAGTTGGGCAGCAATTCCCTCCATTCATGATTCTGCTGGTGAAGCTCAAGGAGTTTTAATCCAGGAACATGTGTAGGAGCACACTTTGCAAATTATTGCAGTAAAAGTGTTGGTGGGATCTAGAAGAAAGAGCTTCCAACTGTGACCATTTCCTTGAAACAAATAAGAATTCCCCAAGGTTGGAAAACTTCTGTAGGTGGGTAGAGCAGGTTCTTCTCTACCCCAATCCCTAATTTCATTTTTGGGATATAGATGCAGCCCACATGCTTAACATTGCTATGTGAGAAAGGAAAGCCTGTGGACTAGTAAATGTTATGCTGTTATTTGCAACCTTATGATTTCAGTTTCACAGATCTTAAAGAATACTAATTTCCCATCTCTTTTCTGGCTCAGTGTAAGTGCTGTGCCTGCTTGAGTATTATTTGAAAGCTGTATAGCATGGTTGACAAGTTACTAACATATCAATGTATGTTTTTAGTTTTACAGAAGGTGTAACTTTATAATGGATTTTGTGCTCATGACATCTAACTAAATATACAGGCAGTTGTTTTACATTTAACATAGCAACACATGCATATTTTTGCGACCTTGGTTTCTTCTCTTCTGACATTGAGGAATGGGAGAAGGGAGTGAAAGGTGGTCAGGACTAAAGTGTAGGTGGTTGTCCCTGGCAAACTAACTTGCAAAGGTGAGCTGTGGCATCAAGTCATGAATGCAAAATGATTTGGGGGGAAAACTATACCATCTTCAAGATGAATTTTCACCATTTGCTATTATAAGACAAACCTTCTTCTCACACTCCCACACCTTTTAGTTGCTTTCGGCATTATGACAGAGTGGGTTCGTGTTCTATGGGAGTGATCGATGACAAGGAAGAAGAAGAAATCATTACATTTTCAATTTGCCTCTCTTGGCCAAGGCAAAGTGTATCCAGAAATCTGTGGGATAGTTCCACCTCATTCAATCTGTCTATTTATTTCAAGATTTTTAGAACGCAACCATCAAAGCATATTTTAAATTTCCTACATTCAGTCATTAATAAGACTCTTATTTCCTTGCAAAGCTGTCATCAATTTAGTCTCCTCAGGTTTCTTGGATGTTTCAGTGACCAGTTTTTTTACCCAGACATTATGTAGACATTTCCATGACTGCTGTGTTTTCCTTCTGCTTCTTCCAATTGCATCCGTGGTGTGTCTTGCCCATACTGTTCTGGTTCCTGTTTTTCTTGACACCTGTCAGGCCCTGTTAGCAAGATAATAGTTTCCCATCCCTAAACCTTCAGTGACTTGTCTGAGCTGGAAAATGTCTTTTTTGCACCACAGTTGATTCAAAAGGGATCTTAACGCTAATCTAGCTTGTTATATATGAGAAAGAACAAACACAGATTTTTTTCCCTTAATATTAATGATTTTCTGTCAATTGCTAGATTTTCATTGAACCCCCGGTGGCGCAGTGGGTTAAACCCCTGTGCCGGCAGGACTGAAGACCGACAGGTCGCAGGTTCGAATCTGGGGAGAGGCGGATGAGCTCCCTCTATCAGCTCCAGCTCCTCATGCGGGGACATGAGAGAAGCCTCCCACAAGGATGATAAAACATCAAAAAATCATCCAGGTGTCCTCTGGGCAACGTCCTTGCAGACGGCCAATTCTCTCACACCAGAAGTGACTTGGAGTTTCTCAAGTTACTCCTGACACGACAAAAAAAAAATGAACTTGGCTACTGTTACTTATGTGACATCATATTTTACTTGACCTAGCTAGCTTGCGACCGACGGGAACAAAAGTGGTCGCCTAGGCCTTAAGGCCTTCTGGGTTGCCTAACAGTCCCCATCCCTCCTCTGCAGTCCCAGTCAGATAACACAAGGTGACAGTCTCATGAGCTTCCCAGTGTGTCCAGTGGGTTGTGTTAGGCTAGGTCAGGTGGATCACATGCTATGCAGGTCTGGACAAAGAAATACATGAGTTCATTTGCTGTATGACGACTTTGGTGATAGGGTCTGAATCAGACTATGCCAAGGTCAAAAAAGGAAAGGTGATGATTCCATCATAATGTTGGTAATACCTCAGTCTGTCACCTAATGGTCTTCAAGCATTCAAGTGGAAGGACCTTTATTTTAACTCCAGTCTATATTATTGGGGCCCTTCTTATTCCAGTTTTGTTACTGTACATCTTTGTCTTTTTTGGTGAAACGAAAGCCAGTGTGGAGTAGTGATTTGAGCAGTGTAGTGTGATAAATCCAGGATTCCATTGAGTTACATAAAGTCTCAGAAGGAGGTAAAAACAATCACCTAAGAGCCAATTTTGCTAAGAGAACTCCATGAGGGATTGGCATAAGTCCGAATTGATTTGAAGGCACACAACTGTACCCTATAAAAACGTGAACTACTGGATCTGAATAAAGGTCTGTTTAGTTTTGTATTCTGTTTTTGAGAGTAGTTCTTTTCCAAAAGTAGTCCATTACACCCCATGAAGGCAACAGCCTACCCCACGTAACTGGTTTCTGCTGATAATAATTGGCATTGCTCTGACCATTTTGTGAAATCATCTTTGCTATAGTAGACCATAAAAATAGTGCCACATCCCATTGTGGCAAATTCCATTGATTGCTTAGTAGAAGGAAATTCAGCATCTATAACTGCTCTCTTCAAACAAATGTATGTGACAGTTTTTTTCTATTGCACATAGCAATTACAGCATATCGTATCCTTTAGAAAGATAGACACTCCCCTATGACAAGAAAAACAGTATGTCAACATAAAATGTTTGCTAGCATAAAAGGATGGTTGTTGGCATTGTAAACCAAGGGTTAAGCCGAAGACCAAGACATAACTCACTTGTGTGCATCATGTTCCACCCACTCAACATTTGTTCTTCACATCTGGTGGCCTTTGACTGGGTCGAAGAGGTTCCTTAATTCAATTGAGTGATTTGCTGCTACCTATAAAGAACTTCAGAAAAAAAAATGTAAAAAAAAAAAATGCTAAAGACTAGTACTTTTATATCGATTAAGAAAAGTTCAACCATTCCTGGCTAAAACTTCCAATGTTACTGTTTTTCCCCCCACTGAAACTTGTTTGATCTAATTGATAGAGAAGAATACTTTTAGCATAGAATTAGTATTTCATTACACTGGTGGGGAAAATGTCTTTCTTGATATGCTGATAACATATCAACTTGGGCTTGGAAGTCAATGTTAAGGACTGATTTTGTAGTTAAGATATGCTTCTTTTACTCCTGTGTCTTCCACCACGAGTGTCATTATGTTAGTGGTAGTCGTGGAAGCAGTGACAGTCTTTGTATTTCTAGGTGCAAAGATTACTGCAGATGCAGACTGCAGCCAGGAAATCAGGAGATGCTTACTTCTTAGGAGGAGAGCAATGACCAGTCTCAATAAAATAGTGAAGAGTAGAGACATCACACTGGCAACGAAGATCCACATAGTTAAAGCAATGGTATTCCCTATAGTCACCTACGGATGTTAGAGCTAGACCATAGGGAAGGCTGAGCGAAGGAAGATAGATGCTTTTGAACTGTGGTTTTGGAGAAAAGTTCTGAGAGTTCCTCGGACTGCCAGAAGATCCATCCAATCCATACTTCAGAAAATAAAGCCCGATTGCTCATTGAAAGGAAGGATAGTAGAGGCCAAGATGAAGTACTTTGGCCACATTGTGAGGAGAAAGGAAAGCCTAGAGAAGACGATGCTGGGGAAAACAGAAGGAAAAAGGAAGAGGAGCGACCAAGGGCAAGATGGATGGATGGCATCCTTGAAGTGACTGGCTTGACCTTGAAGGAGCTGGGCGATGGTGACGGCCGACTGGGAGTTCTGGCGTGGGCTGGTTCATGAGGTCACGAAGAGTCAGAAACGACTGAATGAATGAACAACAACAACAGTCTTCACTTTAAAGTGAATTTGTAGATGAATGGTTGGTGTTCTGTGCCTACCTTTTGAGCTCCTGCAATGTTCCAGCTTGATATTACCTGAAAGTGGGTACATTTGTCTCCCGCCCTTGGGTGTGACTCTGCAGGTTCTTGCTGCTCTCCCTGCATTTTGCCCAAAGCGAGGAAATTTGCTTGGCTGCCAGGCACTGGTCTACTGGAGAAATGGCTCACTTTTGATAAGCAGAATCTGTACAAGGACATGTTTCTTTGATCAAAGGTCGGAGGTGGGGGGTGGTTATTTGGATTATTTTGCTTGCTTCCTGCCAAGAGTAAACTTGCATAGTTTGCCTAGCCTTTAAGCAAAGGAAGAAAAGAAAGTAGATCTTTTCACAAAAAGCATTTTGGCAGTACTTTGAACTGGTCCAACTGGTTAAGAAACATTTTTGGCAGGACTAGGTAGCATAATGGCAATTTCATGTTTCCCTGTTTGCTGTAACTGTTGTCTTTTCTGTACAGGCAGGATTTAAATTATTTTACACCAATCATGTTGGCCATTAGATATTTCTCAACGGGAGCATTTTTCATCATTTGGGTATATTAGTTGTTGGGACTTGAGACCGACTGCCTGGAGAGACCTGTGATTCCCACTGTTATTTGAACTCTTTCAATATGGGAACCTGTTTTACCTTTTTTTAAAAAATAGAGGGTTGTTTCTTTTCTTTCATCTTTACCTCTCATAGTATTCTTTTGAAAAACAAATATTTGTCAGCCAAGAAAATTATGACGGATGGAATGACGCACTGTCAGTCAAGGCAGTGTAACCTCCTTGCATCGCATGATCTATTAGTTGAATTTCAGTGATTCCAGAGTGTTTCCAGCTAGTGGAGAATTGGGACATGTCTCTTTGAATGAGACATGGGCCTGAGGGATTTGGAGAAGAGGTGGGTAGATAGATGAGATATAGGAAGATTGGAAGGTGAGTCTAGAGCAGCCCTATCCAACCTCTCACATATAGTGCCAAAAGCAAATGCGTTCAGGGACTTAACAATGTCCCTCCTTCCAATATTGGCAGCCTCAGGCAAAAGGGAGGGTTAGTTGAGGCAATTTGCTGGTCAGAGGTTCTGCAAGCACTAACTTAGGTAAGCATGATTCATCCTAACTTCTCCTAGGCTTAAGAATCAAAACCTGGCCTTCAGAATTGGCTACCAAGAAGCTAGTTTTGTTTGTGAATAATGGGACCTAATTGTGAAGGTTGGCTTCAGAGTGTAGAAACCTACACCTCCAAAAGCACACTCTCCCAATTAGTATCTTCCTCTGCTTGGTGGCTGTGTGAGAGTCTTGTCTGCTATGGCGCGTATAACAGTGTGGTTTTGTTCACTGTGTTGGCGTGAGTTGAAGCATTTGCCTTTCCAGAGAACTTTCTGCCTTCCAAACCTCAGCTGAGTCATGTCTGGTCATGATGGTTAATGTTTTCCCTGGGATGCCTTGTGTAAGCACGCAGCTCCCAACTTGCTCAACGTGGAAGAGCTGTAGAGTCTGAGCAGAACCAACTCTGTACAAGTTTTGCTGTTTTGTTTTCGTTCTTTTTTTTAAAAAAAGGTTTTGGAAATCCCTGTGCATTATTGATGAGATTGAGAACTTGGAAAGTTATGCTATTGTCTTTGCTCCCGCCTCCATCTGTTAAGTTTACTGGTTGTATAGGTGCGACTTTCAGAATTAGAATTTTAAAAGGTTTTTTTTAAATGTTATAGCTCTTTTATACTCTGTGTGACTCAAAGGCATGGGATGATAAGTCTGCAGCATTCAATTAGCTAGACGAGTGATGTAATCATGCATTAATCAACTAAGAGCTTGTTCATAGGGGTTTTTTTTGGGGGGGGGGGATGAAGCTTGTAATCCCAACATATCAGGGGGAGGAGGGGCATATTGTTGAAGGCTGAGCTGGAAGCTTTCTCTGAATTAGCTGAGCAGTGGATTTAAAGAGCGTATTCAAAATACTGTATTGACACTGAAAAAAGTCAGAATCCTGGAGCTGGTACTCACTGTCTTAGCATTCCCTTTTCCTTCATTTATTGGTGATGCATATGAGTATCATTACTCTAACAATGAATATAAACATGGAGTGCTGTTTTGGATCACACCACGAACTTATTTAGTCCAGTGTTGTTCTCTTTACACAGTGTCCATGGAATATCTGCCAGCAGGTCACAATGGCAGCTGCACAGTTATGCCCTCCATCTTGCAATGCCCAGCAATAGATTTGCTGTTGTGTGCCCTCATGTTGACTCGAACTTATGGTGACCCGATCATAGAATTTTCCTGGCAAGATTTGTTCGGAGGAGGTTTGTTATTGCCACCTTCTCAGGCTGAAGGAGTGTAAAAGGCCAAGGACCTTAATACTATAGCAGAATGGGGATTCAAACCTTTATTTCATGTGTATTGTCAAAGGCTTTCATGGCCAGAATCACTGGGTTGTTGTAGGTTTTTTTGGGCTATATGGCCATGTTCTAGAGGCATTCTGTCCTGACGTTTTGCTTGCATCTATGGCAAGCAGCCTCGGAGGTTGTGAGGTCACATCCTCTAAGGCTGTTTGCCATAGATGCAGGCAAAACATCAGGAGAGAATGCCTCTAGAACATGACCATATAACCTGAAAAACTTAAAACAACCCACTTCATTTCATAGTTTTTTAGTCCAGTCCTCAAATTAGCCTTTGGCAGCTGATAACCCCGAGAGGCATAGCCTCTTTTGATGCCGGAGGTAGCACAGCCATCCTGCTTAGCAACTACTGATAGCCCTACCTTTCATGAATGTATCTACCACCATCCATTTAAAGCCATCCAAGCAGGCTGCTGTCACTACTTTTTGTGGCAGTGAATTCTACAAGTGTAGCTACATGCTGGCTGAAGAAGTTGCTGCACTTTCTTCAAAATTACTGGTTCTACCTGCATGCAGAATAAAAAAAAACAGTTTACTAAGGTTCCTGTAGTTGACTGACAGCCCTAAATTATTTATTTGTTATGTTTCCAACCCACCCTTCCTCCCAGGAGTAGAATTTGACAGTAGAGTTCTGTTATAAGACGGTCACGTAGGCTTAGGCAAGAGGGAAGGGACTTGCCCAGGGCTGCACCCTCGCCTGCCTCTTGGGCACCAAATACTGAAAGGATTCAACTCCAGCTGCCAAGAACAACAAGATTGCTGCCTAGCAGTGCTTGCTTGCTGAACCTAGTCCTGGGCTTCCCTTCTTGTTTTGTACAGAAATTAGATACCTATGTTCTGAAGTCAATTCCTTGTTTCATCTAGTTTTGTCATTTTTTAAAGGTTATGTCTGTTCCAACACTATTAACTGTACTAGGTGAATGGAATTGTCTTATTGTGAGAACATTTGCTGTTGTGTGTCATCAAGTCATTTCCAGCCTAAGGCAAACCTGTCACAGGATTTTCTTGGCAAGATTTGTTCAGACGGGGGTTGACTTCACATTTTTTGAGGCTGAGAGAATGTAACATGCCCAAAGTCATCCAAAGGATTGCCAACTCAGGCAATACAGTTGCTGTCCCATTACTGCTGCATTGCTGAGTAAAGGCTTTTCTGTATTTAGATAGTGGATACCTCTTTGTGAAATTCAGAAAAAGTATTTACTGTGATGCAACTGGAGGTTATACTGGTGCAGTTTACCAACAGGATTTTGGCCCTTGTGTGTAGAGCTCTGCTCGGTATTGACTTTTCTTTTCCCTTTTTCCTAACAGTACTCAGGAGATGGGATACGTCCTCCCCACATTTGATCTAACTGTTTCCATTTTCTCTCTTTCTTCTCTCAACGACTCTTCAACTTTTGGGTCAGGCCTGTGGGTCTGCTCAGTGGCTAGTGCTTTTATTTGCTCTCATGGTTTTGTTTGCTTGTGAAAGGCAACTCTTGGCAGACTTAGCATAGCTGGGAACTGAGAAGGAGTTAATGTCTGGGTCATGACTCTTGGCTGAAATCCCAGATGGAAAATCAGTTTGCTTTGTGCAGGAACAAACAATATTTTTTACCCGGGCGGGAGAGCTGAAATGGTAAAGAGCCAAACTTGTGGGTAAGGACCCAGGGACTGTGAGTTGGAATGCTCTGCAAATCAAGCGAGACTGCAGACAAAAGGCAGTGGCTAGTTTTGCTTGCAGCTTTTCTTTGTTGCCTGGCACTTCAGCATTTGTAGTGTCATCAGCATTTGTGGAAAAGGATACCTAATGAACATCATTTCTCACAGGTTCTGGCACAGACTATTATTCATTCTTCCTTCTGTCATGCCATTGCTGCTAAAGGCTGGCCTGCACTCACATGATCAAGATTAAATTCCACTAGCCTGGTTCCGTCCTGAACTCAGCTGATCTCACCTGATTTTGAAGGCTAAGCAAACCTGAGGCTGCTTGCTTCTACAAGAGATTTCCAAGGATGGG
Source organism: Anolis sagrei (assembly GCF_037176765.1). Taxonomy (NCBI): domain Eukaryota; kingdom Metazoa; phylum Chordata; class Lepidosauria; order Squamata; family Anolidae; genus Anolis; species Anolis sagrei. The sequence goes on along the minus strand of NC_090035.1, from coordinate 72,554,475 downwards.
CTGGGAAACAATCCTGCCTGAAACCCTGGAAGGCCATTGCTGCTGGTCCAGATTGACAGATCCTGGGTAAAACGGATCAGTGCTCTAGCACAGTATGAGACAGCTTTTTATGCTTCTCATCCCATTAGCTAGTCTTGTAAGCCGCTCCGAGCCCCAGGGGAGTGGCGGCATATAAGTTTAAATAATAAATAAATAAATAAATAAATAAATAAATAAAATTCCATGTTTCCCTGTACTCTCTTGCAAACCACATGGGGAGAATTGTTTACTTAAATGTCTGTTATGCTTTTTCCGATTGAATAATTGAATAAGGAGCCCCCGGTGGCACAGTGAATTAAACCGCTGAGCTGCTGACCTTGCTAACCGAAAGATTGCAGGTTTGAATCCAGGGAGTGGCGTGACTCCCGCTATTAGTCCCAGCTTCTGCCAACCTAGCAGTTCGAAAACATGCAAATGTCAGTAGATCAATAGGTACCGCTCTAGTAAGAAAGTAATGGCACTCCATGCAGTCATGCCAGCCACATGACCTTGGAGATGTCGATGGACAACACCGGCTCTTTGGCTTAGAAATGGAGATGAGCACCCCCCTCCCCCCAGAATTGTACATAACTGGACTTAGTGTCAGGGGAAAAACTTTACCTTTACCTAATTTGATACTGTGTATGTGAAATTTCCAGCCAGTTTCCCATCCAGGCAGTGATCAGCTGTACTCAGGCTTCCCCATAGCACAGTGCTTACATGGTATCCTCAGATGGCATGGCTTCCTGAAGAATTTCATTTGAACTCCCTGGGAAATAAGTTTCTTCTGACCATTGTTTTGCCATAGAACCCTGCATGAGCCTTGAGGAAAGCTCTTCTTCCAGTACCACCACCACAAGCAATGTTGTTGCACCTTCAAATCATTTCCAATTTATGGGGACCACTAGCCATCCCCTGCCACGCGTTGCTGTGCCCCACTCTGTGTATATGTGTTTTGTTATATATATGTGTGTGTGTATATGTGGTCTCGCACATGAATTGTGCAAAACCACAATTTTTAATTTTTGCCTTTTTATTTATCTTCTGCTTTTCAGTGTTTTTATGAGTGATGGTCACTCATTGGCCTGAGAGGTGTCTTGTGTCCAAATTTGGTGTCAATTCATCCAGTGGTTTTTGAGTTATGTTAATCCCACCAACGAACATTACATTTTTATTTATATAGATAAGGCAAACCCTAGGTGAACCCCATGCAATTTTCTATGACTGAACAGGGATTTGAACCTTGGTCTATGCAAGTTAAGCACTCAATCCACTATAGTATGCTGGCTTTCAGTGGCTGCTCCCAGGCAGGTTAGCCTGGATACATCTTTTCCTGTAGTCAATAGGAAGTGAAGACTTTTAAAAATCTAGTAGATACTTTGAATGGCTGATTAGAAGGAATGGGCTTTGAATAGCTCAAGATAACTGTTTTTATTTCTTCCCTACTTAATAGATGCATTTACAGTGTGCTTAATTCACTAGCTAGCTGATGTTGTAACATTAATTTTACCTCTGAGTTAGAATTTTTGTTTCATTTTTCCCCCAATTTTTACTTTTCTTTTTAGGGGAAAAGTGGGATGATATCACATCAGCTTTAATGGCACCGGAAATAGTCAAACTTCATATTTTGTACACAATACACAACTAAACATCAGATGCTTAGAATCAAAACAGGAAGAAGCCATCTGTTGACACTGCATGACTGCATAGCAGCTGGAAGCCTTTTTTTTTCTTGCAACAAGTTTTTGCTAGCAAAGGCTTTTGAGTACCAGGCTGGAAGTGAATATCACTGATTGAGGATTGTATGTGAATATCGGTTGGCAGTGGCTGAGTGTATTAAGCAAGAGAGGCAAAAAGAAGTATAGGATTTTTTTGGTGTGTGATGGGGTTTACCATATGGAAACTATGGAGAAATCAAAGAGGCATATCAGGAAAGCTTTCTTGTGCCAGTAGGTCAGGGAAATATCTCGTGCTATTCTTGACCCTTAACAAATTTTCTGTGTTGGCTTTGCTCACTGTTGTGAGGAGACTTTGCAGTAGCATCCCTTCTCACAAAGACTTCAATTTCCCACAAACCTCCCGATCTCTGTTACAGAAGCCGAAGCCAACATGCTATACTGCCTGTTTGTTTTCTAAATATCTCTTTTCACCTCTGATTTTCTAGTCCTTTCAAAGTGTGAATTCTTGTCTCTTTCCCTTCAGTTGGATTGTGGCTGCAGGGTCCCAGACAGGATTTTCTCTTTTTTCTTTCCCACTGAAAACCTCTTATGTTTTAAACTCAACCATCTCTTCTAGACATTTTGTATATTTTCTAGTGGATCCTGCCAAAAAAACAACCCTGTCCCCAAACCCTACTGCCTTTCAGACATAAAAGGATATATGGCAAGGGTTTAAGCTCCGGAGGGCAGTGGCGGGAGAGGAATATCCACTTTTGCTCTCAACCTCAGTGCAAGCTTTGTATTGCTGAGCTGATGTGGGCTGGCTGCCAGGTACAGACGACTACAGTAAGCGGATCTGTCCTCCCCCCCCCCCCCCCCCAATCCCTTTTGTAACCATCCCATCGGCTATTGAACATTACTGGAACCAAAGGGAAGTCTGTCTGGCCTCTCACCAAGACTGTGGAGTTGAGATAGTAAACCTTCAACTCCTCTATGATTCTACGTTTCGTACCCTTCATAAATGCATATTAACTTGTCAAAACAAATTGGTGGGGCAAGGCATTTTGCCACCAGCTCATTATGCAGTTGTGTGAACATATTTTTTTTGCCGGGAAGTGGGGGGGGGGAGGTGCCTCACTGAATTTATTGAGGTTGCTCCATAAATCAGGGGTCCTCAAACCAAGGCCCGTGGGCCAGATACGGCCCTCCAAGGTCATTTATCCGGCCCTTGCTCAGGGTCAACCTAAGTCTGAAATGACTTGAAAGCACACAACAACAACAACAACAATCCTATCTCATCAGCCAAAAGATCCACACTTCCCATTGAAATACTAATAAGTTTATATTTGTTAAAATTATTCATTTTAATTATTGTATTGTTTTTAAGTGGATTTTTGGCATTGCAAATAAGATATGTACAGTGTGCTCAGAAATTCATTCATTTTTTTCCTTCAAATTATTATCTGGTCCTCCAACAGTTTGAGGACTGTGACCTGGCCCTCTGTTTAAAAAGTTTGAGGACCCCTACCATAAATAGAGCTAGGTTCATTATGTTCCTGAACCAGCTGACGTCCCTGTTCGAAACGCCTTTCCTAACCAAAGTCTGTGCCAGAAGAACTTTGGGAAAGTTTTCTTCCAAGACTACTTGTTCTAGACTCTATCAGCCAATGTGGCCAACAACCATGTTGATCCTGGGATTCTGGGAATTTTAATCTAAGCTCTGTTTATCTTTTCATGGGCTAAATAGCCCAAACACTTCCTGGACAATCATTTCAGGGGCTGACCCAAAGTGCAGCGGGGGGAATATCGTTCTTTTCAGATCTCCCCACCTATTGCTGCCATAGCTGTGCCGCTGCACTATCTTGCTTGTGCAAACATGCCTCTCCCTCTCCACCCAGGTGTGAAACCTCAAAACCTGACAAGAGAAAGGGATGGAAGTGAGAGGCAGATGAAGGCAGAGCTCTGCCTGAGCCTCTATTACTGTTTTGGTTTAGGCCAGAGGTCTACATAGGTATAGAAGTTGATAGGTACAGCAGAAAGATTATAAAGACTTGGCTTTTATGATGTGCCTTTGGAGAGTGAACATATATTCCAATCCTGTTGTTTCACCTGCACTGTTTCCCTCATATTGCACTTTCCCCCACCTTATTGAAAGTCTAATACCACTGTTGCGTCCCCTATGAGCTCCTCCCCCACAAATGTACCTTTTCATTGCTATCTCATTCAGTGTTTTATCATTTTATGTCACGCATTTGGCCCACCCACTGTTTTATTTTCCATTATGTTACTTTGTACTGTTTATTTTACTTGATTGGTTTATTTATTTTATTGTGATGTTAATTTGTTGTTTATATTTTATGTTGCTGTAATGTATCGCTGGGCTTGGCCTCATGTAAGCCTCTCCAAGTCCCCTTTGGGGAGAAGGTGGCGGGGTATAAATAAAGAGGAGGAGGATGATTATTATTACCCCCACTTTAGCAGTCATGGCTCCATCCTACAGAATGGTGTAGTTTGAACTTCAAAGTTCAAACTACAAATCAGGGTAGTTCACAGCATGACCTGTAGTACCCTATATTTATGTATATGTCTAGAAATTTTAGCCAGCCTTACCAAAACTTGAGTTGCCTTTTCTGCAGATCAGTGCGAGAATTGTGCCTTAACCCCTGTCAAAAAAGGAACCATCCCCTTCTCTGAGTAGAGTGGCAAAAGGCAATAATAATAATAATAATAACAACAACAACAACAACAACAACAATAACAACCTTTATTTATACCCCGCCACCATCTCCCCAGTGGGGACTCGGAGCAGCTTACATGGGGCCAAGCCCGTACAACATATTACAGCAATAAAATCAAAGCATGAACAACAAACAACATCATCAAAATTACATTAAAATGTAGTCATAAAATAACATTCTAATAAACACAATCGCGATAATGATAACAATGGGCAGGCCGCATATACAGGATAAAACAATTAAAAGACTGTAATGAGATAAAATAGGAGGAGGACATTTACAGGGAACTCATAAAACACATAGAGTTGTGAGGCTTAACTTCCCATTTGGGGGGCGCGAGCTCCAGTCACAAAAACGTTGAGGGGTGCAAAAAGTCATGGTGTGCACCTACTCACCAAAGGCGCAGCGGAAGAGCCAGGTTTTAAGGTTCTTTTTAAACATTTCTAGTGAAGGGGCTTTCCTGATCTCTCCAGGTAAGAGCTCTGTCCTGGTAGAAACTAAAAGAAGCACCAGCCTCATCTATTCTCTCCACCATGGAGCCACTTCTCACCTTTTTGAATGCCTTGCCCCTCTAAGTCAGCATTGATCCTTTCCCTTCTGTGTGGAATGACCCTTAACTTATCCTTGGATCATGACAGGTTCCATAAAAATTGGCCCCCAAAACTGCCCTCGACTTATACATGAGTTTGACTGACATATGGCTGTATACAGTTTTTAAACCAGCATTATGACTGCCATATCAGAATAGTGTACAGGCACTTTCTCTCTCCAGAACTGTGCCTGGAAAGAGACTTAGTACTGCTGTTGCTGCCTGCTGCCAGGGTGCCATTGTGCTCAAAAGAGCTTGGCCGTGTTTGTGTGTGAGAGCTCAGGTTACAAGAAAACGAACAAAATAGACACTGGATTTGAATGAAGGTCTACTTTTATGTATTTTGGGGCTGGTGCGTGACTTTAATCAAGCTGTGTGTGTGTGTGTATATATATATAATTTCAGTTCTCCAGCCATAAATTAGTACTTGGGGACCGATTTTACACTGTCCTGTGGGTAATGAAGTGCATGAAGATATTGACAAGTCTTCTGTGTCATTGAAAGTAGAGAGTAAATGTCGGTTCAACTTCACTGCGAGCTGGAATTAAGCAGCTGCCTCAGGTTGTGACTTTTTGAAGTTTTTAAAGGACAACAAGCTTTGTGTTGTTAGTTCTTCAGTGTGACTTCAACACTTTACAGCTAGATTTTCTTTTAAGCTTCCTCAAGTCTTGTCAAGAGGAATAATTCCTGTATGTAAAACATGATATATGTATTTTAAGGAGCTTGATAAGAAATTAAAAGGAAACTAATATCTTCAGAAGTATGTTTGGTCACATCAGTGGTGATTTATTTATATGTGCATGTAGACTGACTAAAGGAGGCTCAGGGACACAATGAGGAGAAGATAGGGGATGATGGTGTCACCACTTAGATTTGCTATTCCTGACTGCGTAAATGTTTCCTATGAAAGTGTATAGGGTCGGAAGAGAGTTCTGTTTTTCTCACATTGTTGGAGCAAAGGTTATCTACTTATCAGCAACTTCTGAGCTTTGTTCTGAAACCGGAAATCTCCCAATTTATACTTCACAGAGCATTGTGTGCCTTATGTGTCAGTGTGCTTGAAGAAATTCTCTTCTCCTTAAGATGAAAACAAGGCCTGGAAATGTGGAGACTCCAAGGAGTAAAAATATCTATCTAAGTTGGGAACAAGTGACTCAGCGTTAAAGAAGAAAACTGCCCACAGACTTCAAACCATTTTTGATTGAATAGAGTTGTGAGGGGTTTGTGCGTCTGTGTTTGAGAGAAAGATGTACATGCTGAGGTGGGAAGCTGTGGCAGGTCTGTGCCCTGATTTTCGCTCCCAAAACTCTGGTGGGCTCATAGCCTGCAATAAACCAAAAAAGAGTTGGCTGGAAATCAAATTCATTTTTTCCCCAAAATGTTAAATGATGCACACACACACACACACTAAACTTTTGCAAAGATGAATGGCTGCTTTTGGAGGTTTCTAGCATCAGCAGTTCATCAGGGGTATGGCTGTCATATATGGATGTATGTGTGCAAGCAAAATGAAGATAAGAATTCTACCTGAAAGAGATTTTCCTTTCATCCTCAAATTTCTAGCATTGCAGAGAGCGAGACAGAATTCTTCTACATGCTGCATTTGCATTGCACTGCTCACTTGGCCTTCTACTTTAATTTGGATGTCTAAAGCCATTTCTGAAGTTTTAGTTGATTGCAATGCCATAGATTTGGATTTTCATGGGAAGAGGAGGGAGTCTTATTTGGGGTCAGTAACCTCATTCCTCCCTCCCTGGGCAAAGAAGGCCCTTTTTTCATGTCAGGAGCGACTCAAGAAATTGCAAGTCGCTTCTGGTGTGAGAGAATTGGCCGTCTGCAGGAATGTTGCCCAGGGGACGCATAAATGTTTTACCATCCTGTGGGAGACAAATCATCAGGGGACGCCCGGATGATTTGATGTTTTTATCATCCTTGTGGGAGGCTTCTCTCATGTCCCCGCATGGGAAGCTGGAGATGACAGATGAGAGCTCACCTCGCTCCCATGAGCCCCTGGTGGCGCAGTGGGTTAAACCCCTGTGCCGGCAGGACTGAAGACCGACAGGTTGCAGGTTCAAATCCAGGGAGAGGCAGATGAGCTCCCTCTATCAGCTCCAGCTCCTCATGCGGGGACATGAGAGAAGCCTCCCACAAGGATGATAAAAACATCAAATCATCCGGGCGTCCCCTGGGCAACGTCCTTGCAGATGGCCAATTCTCTCAAACTCTCCCTGGGTTCAAACTGCTGACCTTTAGGTCAGCAGTTCAGCTGTCACAAGGGTTTAACCCATTGTGCCACCAGGGGCTCCAAAGAGGAGCTAAATGAGGCAAAATAGCCTTAAACACGTATGGCTCCAAACCTGCACTTAGCTCACCCCCTGATGTAAATAGTCAGAAATGATACCCAAAAAGTAAAACACAATCAAACTTTCCTTAATTGTTTCTTGACACACTGAACATCATATATAAATTCTTTGAGTCCCCTTCCCCCTTTTTTGTTTTTGCAAAAGGTAGTTTTTGAAAAGCTGCAGCTAATGTTATGCAGCTAGAATTGTCTGAATACAGTATGTTGTGAGGTTTCTGTGCCACTAAGACTTGTTGAGAATAAGAGGTTGCAGTAAACATTGCTTTCGAGTTCTGGAATGAAGCCTACCAGAATTCCTCCCTAGTTCATCTCCTCCCTTGTCCCCAGTAATTATTGCTCCACTGTTGTCTGTTAACTGGAAAAATGCTCAGTATGTGCTTATGTGCACTTTCTGTTCCTATTTTATGGAAAGCCCTGTCCCCTTCCTTCATTCAGCAGTATGCTGTGCTATTCCAAAATTGAGTTTACTCATAGTGCCAATAGCCAGTCTGCATAAAATCTCTGTTCACTGGAATGTCTTTAAAAACTGGTAACTTCAGTTTATCCTGTATTTGCTGATGTGATGTGAGGCAGCTTCCCAGAGAAGCAAAGATGGGCTGGAAAAGGTTCAACAAGATCTAATATTCCATATTCCCCTGGTTGCTGTTTGTTATTTTTAGATGACAAAAGCTGCTCTGTTTGGAAGCACTGTTTTTAACCTCCTTGGTCTGTCTATTTTGCACCACCAGTATACTTTGAACTATGCTCCTTCTTGGGATTTCCTTTAAAATAAATTATGGCTGTAGTAAACAACTTTCAATCTGCACTGAAATGTAAGAAAGCATAAACAGTAAGTTGCACATTTAGAATTGGACTTTATTGGAAAGATTTCCGGACTCTTGGCATAAAATATACTACACTTAGAATTTGTGAAAGCTACAAATGCAAAACAAAACAAAAGAGTTCTTTTTTCCCCCCCCTTTTGCACATAAATGTAATTAAAATGGAGGTGTGGAGCAGCTGCAGCCACGTGGAAATTTCTGGTCTTTCACAATAATTACATGAGGAGCAGAATGATCCTTTCCCAACCTGGGCGTAGGGTGCGGGTGGATGGTTTGTTCTGCTTCACTAATCCCAGGCCAGACTACAACCTTGTAATTGGATCTCTGTACAACATGCGCCTTTTTTTTTTTTGTGATGCAGAGCCTGTTGTTCATTCAAGAGCCAGTTCCTGGAGCCTTCAAAGTTGCCCGATGTTTGTGTCTGTTGAATGACTTTTCTCTCTCTACATGCCAATACAAGGCTTCAGACTTAAACCACAAGCTGTTGCTGCTTAATCCTGAGAATGTTTGTGCAGAAAGTTGCTCCGAAGGCAGCTTTCACAGGCTGCCAAGAACTGTTGCCTTAAGAATATACCCATAATTGCTGTCTACCCAAGAAATGCCTCCTTTTGTAAAGAAGAGGAGGTCAGTGGAGGTGAGAGAGCAGACAGGCACCTAGGGCAGCTTAAGCGATTACCAGTAATGATAAAACTATTCAGGATATTCCATTGTTGTTGTGTTCCTTCGAGTCTTCTCAGTTTATTGTGATCACAAGATGAACCTGTCATATATTTGGTTTTTGTTGTTGTTGTAATATTTGTTCAAAAACGGGTTGCCTATCCATTCCTCTTGAGACTGTGACTTTTCTGTGGTCATCAGCAGGTTTCCATGGTCAAGTAGAGTTTCATACCCTTGTTGCCAGTGTCTTAGGTCATTGTATCTCCTGAAAAATTCTCCATCAAAATGTCAGCTTTGTTCATACCTAAGAGAACATCCAGACTGGTCAAACAGTCTCAGATTTTGTTGCTGTTCTTTCTGATTGTATTCAGGATGGGAATAAACTCAGTTGTGGAGTTGATATAAAAAGACACTGATCCTATGGAGAACTAACAGTATCTATTTTGAGATTATCAAAATGTGTATGGATCTCCAAACTAAAATAGGAAAGAACAGGAATGAAACCTTGGATTTTCTAACAGTCTAGATATGCTCAGATTGAGGATTTGAACCTGTATTGTCGAAGGCTTTCATGGCCAGAATCACTGGGTTGTTGTAGGTTTTTCAGGCTGTATGACCATGATCTACAGGGCGAGGCAGCATAACTTCCTTTTTTCAAAACTTAATAAAACCCATTGTATGAATCAGAATTTTTTTTATAATGTAGGCACATACCTAAAGTTTTGTTTTACGTAGTTTTGAAAATCAAATTAGGTAGGTGACGTCCCCCATTCTCCATACACTGAGTAAACCGATTTCTGGTGTTTTTCATGACTCTTGCCAGCATAGCAGGCGTTATGTTAGCAATTTCTTCCTGGATGTTGGTCTTCAAATCTTGTAGGGTCCTTGGACGGTTCACATAAACACGGGATTTCACAAAACCCCATAGAAAAAAATCACAAGGGACCAAATCTGGAGAGCGGGCCGGCCACTCCAAATCCACTCAAAAAGTAGGGACAGGCAAAAACGCGCTCCTCACTGTTCCAACGCATGATGGCGACTGAACTGTGTCTGGACAAAACTTTATACTCCCGCCTCTCGAACAAGACCACTAGCGCTCTGCAACGTCTTCAACTGACTGAATGGCGTGCATTTTTAAAAAGGAAGTTATGCTACCTCACCCTGTAGAAGCATTCTCTCCTGACATTTCACCTGCATCTATGGCAGGCATCCTCAGAGATTGTGAGGTCTGTTGGAAGCTAGGAAAATTTGGTTTATATATCTGCGGAAAGTCCGGGGTGGGAGAAAGAACTCTTTGTCTGTTGGAGCTAGGTGTGAATGTTTCAATTGGCCACCTTGATTAGTATTTGATGGCCTAACAGTTTTTAGGTGTGACTTGTTACTGCCAGGGGGAATCCTTTGTTGAGATGTGATTAGCTGTCCCTGATTGGTTTTTGTCTGGAGTTCCTCAGTCTGGAGTTTGAGTGCTGATCTTTATTTACAGTTATAATTTTAGAGTTTTTAAAATACTGGTAGCCAGATTTTGTTCATTTTCATGGTTTCTTCCTTTCTGTTGAAATTGCCCACATGCTTGTGGATTTTATTTATTTATTTATTTCGTGTACTTCTACCCCGCCTTTCTCAACCTCCGAGGGGGGACTCAGGCAGCTTACAAAAAGGCACAATTTGATGCCTACACAATAATCCAAAAAAGTATAAAAACAGCAGTTAAACAGTTATAACAATTAAAACAATCAATATATATTGATTGTTCAGTGGCTTCTCTGTGTAGCCTGACATGGTAGTTGTTAGAGTGAAAATGAACAAAATCTGGCTACCAGTATTGAAAAAAACTTCTAAAATTATAGCACACTTCCACTATCCAAAGACCTAGAACATCTTTGGCAATGCCAAGTCCTCATGAGCACAACTAAAGTAGCCTTAGTTAAAACTCTCTCAAACCTGTAAGCGATTAACTGCCCCCATATTATGTTGTTTTTGTAAGACGTTCTGAAAAGTGCCTGTGATGCAGCTCTGAACACCTGAAGCGAAGTGCACTTTGTGGGCACTAAGGGGAAAAATATTGCCGCTGCTTTGTACACAAGGAGTGCTTCAGCAATGAGAATCCAGTGGCTTGTGTTGAATTGCTGCTTCGTGCACCTGGCCCTGATTTGGTGATGTGGGCCTCAAGTGCCCAATTCCCTGCCTCGATGAACAACCCTTTGTGGCGTCTGTCAGAATTCTGGCAAATCACCCGCTTATGCAACATCTGCTAACAACAGCAAAAACCTTCGCCTTCCTGACAGGGCTGGAAAAATCCTAGAAACCGAAGGCTGGCACTAGAGATTTGGAATTGTTTGTGTGTGTGTGTGTTTTTAAAGCATCCCTTCTTCTAAGATAAAAGTTAAAAGTAGTACTTAATTTATTTAACACCAGTCTTGCAATTATATTTCAGAACATGGCAAGGTTTCCTTTAGGACCACCACTCTTAGAATGTCGGCTAGGGGATTCTGGGAGTGGTAGTCCTGACTTTTCCTGGTTGTATTATGTTTGTGCACCTTTAAGTGTCATTTTCACTCATCTTACTGTTGTCTCTGTAAGATGAGTGAAAATGGGACTTGCAGTCCTGTACTCTTGAAAGTGCTTTGGCCTGAATGAAATGGACATGTAGCTATTGATTTCATTCTTCCTTTCCATCTCCATTTCAGCTCAAAATGTGACGGTAGAAGAAATTCTCACTGCCTACAAGCAGGCCTGTCAGAAATTAAACTGCAAGCAGATACCCAAACTCCTGAAGCAGATCCAGGTACGTGCATTCCCTTCAGTGTACAGGACAAACATTGATCAGATCTGGCTGTGAAAACAAGAAGGTGGGTTGTCAGAAATGCCACAAAGAGCTGGTTGCAGCTGGAACTGAAGGCAGCAATGATCAAACAAAGGCTGGCTCAAAAGCCGTGGTCTTCTCTTGGGACTGAATCACAGGCCTCCATTGGGGGTTATTTTGGGTGGGTTTAGCTAATGAGAAATAGGCAAAACTGTCTTCTATTTTGGGTCAAGACACTGCTCTATCTAGCTTGGTGTTGTCCTTTCTGGCAGACAGGCAGCACTCCTGTGGGTTCTAGATCTTCCTAGATCTACTTGATTATCCCCTCCACCTGCACTAGGAATCAACCTAGGATTATTTACACGCGTGCCATATGCTCTTCCATGATAGTGTCCCCCCCCCTCAAATCCCATTACATTCACCTGATAAATGCAGAGTGAGTCAGGTCTTTGCATTGTTCCTAGAGCACCTTTGTCCACTTGAGAAAAAATGGTGGAACAGACCTTAGAAACAGGATGAGCTACTAGATGGGGATTTTTTAAAACTCCAGGGCTAAATTCAGTTTCAAAGATAATCTTGGGGGTAAGGTAAAGGGTTTCCCCTTACATTAAGTCCAGTTGTGTCTGACTCTGGGGGTTGGTGCTCATCTCCATTTCTAAGCTGAAGAGCTGGCATTGTCCATAGACTCCTCCAAGGTCATATGGCCAGCATGACTGCATGGAGCTCTGTTTCCCTCCCACCGGAGCAGTACTTATTGATCTCCTCACATTTGCATGTTTTAAAACTGCTAGGTTGGCAGAAGCTGGGGCTAATAGCAGGAGCTCACACCTCTCCCCGAATTCGAACCTGCGACCTTTCGGTCAACACGTTCAGCATCTCTATGCTTTAACCCACTGCGCCACTGGGGGCTCCTCTCTTGGGGGACCACACACTAATTATATGTTGGGACTACAATCACTAATATGCTTGAGATTGCAGTTTTTGCAGGCAGTACCCGAACCTTGGGAGAAGCATTTCAAAATATAAGAATGGGAAGGTCTGTGCTTTTTGTTCTAGAGAACTAATTCCTAGGCACTTATCAAAAGGGAGCGTGATCAGTATTTTCTTAGAAGAATGCTATATGCCTTGCATCTGGTGCAAGGAGAAATAACAGATCTTTTATTTAGAATAATGAAGTGTTTTTGTGTTCTATATTGCACTTTTATTGCCATGTAAGCCACCCCGAGTCCCTTCTGGAAGATGGTGGTGGGATATAAATAAAGCTGTTATTATTATTATTATTATTATTATTATTGACACTAAAACACAGTATGTCACAGCAAATGAGATATATATGCTGGATTTTGTATCACTTCTGATTTTTCACAAATCGAACACTTCCCAATCAGCTGTTGTTGTTGTTGTTTTTGTTAGTATTATGGCTTCCGTCTGTTAGATTCAGACTTTCAAGCTGAGACTGAAACAATTAGTGCTAAATGAAAACATCTCCTTCCCTTTTCATGATCCCCACAAGTTTGGAATGCTGCTGTTGACAAGGGGCTAAACTCACCAACTCTCCTGTTGGGTTTCCGGGCCCTATATCTATTACCCTAGAATGCCTGAATCAATGCTATAGATGTAGCTTCATTCCAGGCATCCTGGGAAACAAATACAGCAATTGCAAGTCTGGTAAGAGCAGAAGTGAGCTTTTATGTCCCTCCTTCACCTCAAAATGCACAGCTATTCCTTTGAGAATGTGTGGTTCCATATGAAAAGAAAGCACTGTCCCAAACAGAATCATAGTGCAGATTAATTTCTAAAAATTGAATCTAGAACTGAGAATGATCTACTCCAGGGGAGTCAGCCATGTTTGCGGGTCTTCCTGAAACTAGACTTTGAGATAATTCAGGATCTAGGATGGTTCCTGAATAATTTTTTGAATCAGAGTGAAAGTTAGATGTCACTTGCCACGTTTAGGTCTTTGGAAACATGGAGATTAATAAACTGCTTTCTTTGCTTCCCTATCTTAAACCAATTCTTTTCTGTGTGTACTAAACTTCTGCTCTGTTACAGGAATTTAAGGACCTGACACCCAGGATAGATTGCCTGGATCTGAAAGGTAGGTTCCCAAGCCTCCTCCTGATATAGTGGAGATTATAATTTCTTGCCTCCTGTGGGTATTCATCTCTGGGTGTGATCTCCCAAATTTCTTTCTCAGGATTTCATTCCATTTATCTGCATTTGAAAATAATCACCTTTGGGAACAACAAACTGTGGTGTGGGGATTGAATGATTAGGGTTGCTTATTCTGGAACTATTTAAGACATAGTATGCAAATTGGCGAACTCAGAGGTCTTGTTTTGGCTGGTGAGATTGTGAAATATGGTGCGCCAAAAGCTGGCACAGACTTTTGCCAATCTGCCAGTATTCCTTCCTCCATCTTTTCATTCTTTTTTCTGGTTTTTTAAAAAAAAGCTTGCAAATTTTTGGAAGCACACCAGATTGTGTAACAATGTTGGCACATGCAAACAATCACATTGCAGGCATAGATACAATCTTTGCAACGTGAGGCAGGCAGACACACACACAACCTTGATTGGAGCTACGTGGAGTCATTTGACGTGGAGAAGAGAAGACTGAGAGGTGAACATGATAGCCATCTTTAAATATTTGAAGGGGTGTCTTGTAGAAGATGAAATGAGCTTGTTTTCTGCCTCTGGATGATAGTAGACAGAGAATCCCCTGACAGAGATTGGGTGAAATCCTGTCAGGGGTACTTTAGTTGTGTCTCACTGCATAGCAATTAATTGGTTAAGAAAGCCACAACTTTTTCAAAGTCGATGATGCTATACCAGGGATATGCAAACTTGGACCCCCCCCCCCAGGTGTTTTGGACTTAAACTCCCACAATTCCTAACAGCTCAGGTCTCTTCCTTTCCCCCCTCAGTCGTTTAAGCGGAAAGGACCTGAGGCTGTTAGGAATTGTGGGAGTTGAAGTCCAAAACACCTGGAGGGCCCAAGTCTGCCTATGCCTGTTCTATGCCATAACTGTTGTTTCATAACTGCAAACTCCCTCCTTCCTTAAAAACACATCAGTGGACATCCTGTTTGTGTCGCAGAGACAGGTTGCTGACTTCAGGGTGGGTATGTGTACTGACTTCGCTTGTAAAGTCTCAGTTGCCAAAGAGAGCATGGATCTAGTGGGTAGGGCAGACAAATTGCCAGAGCCTCAGGCCTGGGAGGGTGGCGACTCCATTGGAGCAGAAAAGCAGGAGAGTGCACATGACAGCTGAGCAGATGGTATGTGATGGGGCAGGAGGAGGAGAACCAGCAGCCGCTTCAGGTTATTTGGCTCTGTGACAGGAATGGAGGCTAGACCTCTAAACTTTCTTCATCTCCATTTTATTTATTTATTTATTTATTTATTTATTTATTTATTTATTTATTGTGCTTCTACCCAGCTCTTCTCACCCTGAAGGGGACTCAGAGTGGCTTTAGTGCCACATTGCAAACACAGTGTCTAAATACATCATATAAATACATACATCAATAAATACATAAATCAAATAAATACAATAACACTGTTAAAACTGTTAAAAACATAATCCTAATTGTACAGTTAGAAATCTGTGTTGTAGTACAGGAAAAATGAGATTTAAGTTCGCTTGTTCTGTATATTTCAAGAAAATCATAGAATCATAGAGTTGGAGGAGACCTCGTGGGCCATCCAGTCCATCCCCATTCTGCCAAGAAGCAGGAAAATCGCATTCAAAGCACCCCCAACAGATGACCATCCAGCCTCTGTTTAAAAGCCTCCAAAAAAGAAGCCTCCACCACACTCCATGGCAGAGAGTTCCACTGCTGAACAGCTCTCAGTGTTCAAGTGGAATCTCCCTTCTTCTAGTTTGAAGCCATTGTTCTATGCCCTAGTCTTCAGGGCAGCAGAAAACAAGCTCGCTCCCTCCTCTCTATGATTTCCCCTCATATATTTATTCATGGCTATCGTGTCTCCTCTCAGCCTTCTCTTCTTCGGGATAAACATGCCCAGCTCTTTAAGCTGCACCTCATAGGGCTTGTTTTCCAGACCTTTGATCATTTTAGTTCAGGTGGAATCTCCTTTCCTGTGCTTTGAAGCATCCTAGTCTCCAGGGCAGCAGAAAACAAGCTTTCTCCCTCCTCCCTATGACTTCCTCTCATATATTTATACATGGCCATCATGTCTCCTCTCAGCCTTCTCTTCTCAAGAAGAATTCTATTTTCTTT
The DNA here is from genome assembly GCF_037176765.1 of Anolis sagrei. Classification (NCBI taxonomy): domain Eukaryota; kingdom Metazoa; phylum Chordata; class Lepidosauria; order Squamata; family Anolidae; genus Anolis; species Anolis sagrei. Next base: position 72,538,587 of record NC_090035.1, on the reverse strand, counting down.
TTTTAATTTCCAAAATATTCATGCTGACTGGGGGATTCTGGGAGACTTAATCCAAAAAAGTATGTTTCTAAGTTCTTGCAAACTTAACATTTATACTTTTATTTTTCCAGGGGAGAAGTTGGATTACAAGGCTTGCGAGGCCCTGGAAGAGATATTTAAACGCCTCCAGTTCAAAATAGTAGATTTGGAGCAAACGAACCTAGATGAAGACGTATGTAACATATGTACCTGTATAATAAACATTTATGTCCCTGGCCCATGTCCTTCTGAATATTTCACGCGACACCTGAAAGAATCCCATACTACCATATACAGTTTAGCCTTGAGACTTTGATTGTAAAGAGCTTTCGTTGTAAGGCTGGATGCGGGACAGGGCTCTGAATTTACTTACTTCTAAGCTCACTGTCAGCTTCAAACTCTATGTTGTTTATATCACACAAAAAATGTAATTCATCTCATTTGTGGCAGTACAGAAGGATCTAGCTGCCCCTTCATACAAATTATGTCAATCTTGCCTAAATATAACATTATGATTTGGTACATTCTATCAACAGGTTCATTGAGGAGGGTAGACCCAACCTTGCAAAATAATTTTTTTTGGTTTTGTTTTGATGTGGTGAAAAGCTGCCCTGAGTTGTTGCTTTGCTTTGCCTTACCTTGCCTTGCCTTACTGGTTTTTCAGGGCCAGGACTAGTTATTCCATTGCCTGGGGCCATTTCCCAATTCTGTTTTCTCCTTACCTGAATCTGGCAGCTCATAAATGAAATAAAGGAATCATCTGGAATATCTCATTTTAATAGTTTCTGTTACACAGTAATATGAAACACTTGAATGGGAAAAGCAATTAAGAACTGACTTAATAAAATCCAGGTATTTCTGCTTTATAGTGGGTGGTACCTCTATGAATCATTCCGTTATCAAATTGGAATTATGTAAATTTTAGGTTAAGATAATATTTTAATGGAAACGCTAATAATTTCATTTTATATCATCATATAAATGAAAGTGCTTACATACAGAAATAAGTCAGTAAAGACAAACCCAGCTCTCAAAAGTACACAAACATCTGGGACAAGATTGATGTGCTTACATACATAAATTTCTGAGCTGGAATAAGAACAAGAATTATTACAGTTCTTTTAATAGATGTAACCTTTCAGTCTTTGCAGCTATCTAAATTCTTCGACTCAGTGCAGACTGGGTTGTTGTGAGTTTTCTGGGCTGTGTAGTCATGTTTCAGAAACATTCTCTCCTGATGTTTTGCCCACATCTATGGAAGGCATTCTCAGAGGTCATGTCTGTTGGAAACTAGGCAAGTGGGGTTTATATATCTGTTGTATAGTGTCCATGGTGGGAGAAAGAACTCTTGTCTGTTGTAGGCAGATGTGAACGTTGCAGCTTCATTGGCTGCCAATAAGTTGCCGAGCCAAATTCAAGGTGCAGGTCATCACCTATAAAGCCCTAAACGGTTCGGGCCCTGCCTATCTCCGCATTCACATCTCCTCCTATGAACCGGCACGAGCTCTAAGATCTTCTGGGGAGGCCCTCCTCTCGGTCCCACTACTGTCTCAAGCGCGGTTAGTGGGGATGAGAAAGAGGACCTTCTCGGTGGTGGCCCCCCGTCTCTGGAACGCCCTTCCAAGGGAAATAAGGCAGGCCCCATCCCTCCCCTCCTTTCGTAAGAGCTTGAAGACCTGGTGGTTTCAATAAGCCTTTGAAAATGACCAGTTCTAACTCAGGCCAACACATTGTCTAATACGGCCTTATTCTTCCTACCAGTTACCCAGATTAATTGCCTTGAACAGGCAGAATTACTTTTAATATATGTGTTTTATGGTGACAATTTTTATGTTTATATTTTGTTTGTTAATCTTATGGTTATGTTGTTTTTACTCTGTATGTTTATATTACTTGGTGAGATGGAGCGGTATATAAATAAAGTATTATTATTATTATTAATTGGCCACCTTGATTAGCATTGAATGGCCTTGTTCACAGCAAAACCTGGCTGTGTCCTGCCTGGGCGAATCCTTTGTTGGGAGATGTTAACTGGCCTGATTGTTTCTTGTCTCGAATTCCCCTGTTTTTTTAGTGTTGCTCTTTATTGTCCTGATTTTAGAGGTTTTTTTATACATATCTCAGTAAACACAGTGCAGACCAGGCTCAATAAGGAGTTGTGAGGGCAGTGTTTTGGTTGGTGTGAACTGGTTTTGTGCATATCTATCTGGGATCATTTTTTGGCAGATAATTCTAAGTATCACTTGCTAAACTACAAATCTCAGAAAGTATGGAATCAGGATGCTATAACTGTGCATTGTGCCCCATCAGACAAGGCAGGATATGCACAGAGTTTGGGCAGTATGCCTTGAGAAAGAGGAGACTTGCTTTTGGTTAACTGTCCTGCCAATCTTTCTTCACATCAAAGAGAACTTGCACATAATTCCACATGGACATTTTGCGCCTGACCTAAATAAAGTGTTATGTCTTTTGTCAGTAGACTTCTGCCTTGATGTTGATGTTTTTTTCTGTCTCCATCCCCCTCTTTTGTCTTTGCCAGGGTGCCTCAGCACTGTTTGATATGATTGAATACTATGAGTCAGCCACACACCTCAACATTTCCTTTAACAAACACATTGGCACTCGAGGTTGGCAAGCTGCTGCGCACATGATGAGGAAGGTTTGTATTGAAATGTCCCACCATCTTTAAGTGCATTGCTTGCAGACGGCATAGGAGAGCTGCAACTTCCATGCTTAGCCCAAGCTTTATTATCAAACTACTATCACCAGTGCCAGGCAATGCTGCAAAAGGTCTTAAATTCCCTTTTTTCTACAGAATATTTTTAGGAAGCGGGAAAGGGAAGCTCTTTGTTTTAAGGCAGAAATTTGGCAGGTTCTCCACAATTTCATGGGCCTAGTGAGCAGCAAATCTACCCATACACACACAACACACACACTCGTCGTCTGGCCTTGTGAGAGGAATGCAGACTCATTTGCGCCGCTCTGTCTGTTACAGACATCGGGACCCCAGTGGGACCCAGCCCCCTTGCCGGGAGGATAAACCTCTTTGCCATTCTCTGACCATTCAGGAATTTAGTAATCTCTGGCGTTAACAAGCTTATTGCTCTTGCTTTTTTCTAGCTGTTGGTGAAATATTTTTCCCTTCCGCCACTGAAAAGTTAGTCCCGACCAAGAGGAATTGTGGGGTGAGGGCTAATCCTGCAAATGCTATTCTTTCTGTTGCACGGATTTGGACCAACTCGAGAATACGTGGAAATATATATATATCTATATCTACCTCAAACGAACATTCCCACAACCTGGCTAGATATTTCTTTCATTTGTTTTTGTGGATCTGAACACTTGAGATTTGAGATGAGGTTTGCTTTTCCTGCTTTCAAGTCGTTTCCAAGTTACGATGGCTTTCTTGGCAAGACTTATTCTGAGAAGGATTGCCACCGTTGACTTCTCCCAAAATAATTTGACCATGGTCACCTGGTATGTGTCCAAGTTGGGGATTTGAACCTTGGTCTCCTGGATCCCTAGTCCAACACTCCATTATGCTGGCTCACAGATCTCTCTGTATAAGGCAGTGGTTCACAACCTGTGGTCCCCCAGATGTTTTGGCCTTCAACTCCCAGAAATCCTAACAGCTGGTAAACTGGCTGGGATTTCTGGGAGTTCTATGCCAAAACACCTGGGGACCTACAGGTTGAGAACCACTGGTAGAAGGCTACCATGCAATGAGTGAGATTATTGGGCCTGTTACTGTCAATTCTGACTAATCTGGCACGTCTGGAGGATCTGTGGCAGGAGTCCTTGGTAGACCTGTTCTTTGAGATATCAGGAAATGAGCCTAGGACTGTGTGTTTACAGAGCAGATGCCCCACAATGGAACTGTCTCCAAGACCATTGGAGAGCTTGTTTCTATCTGGTGCAAGTCTAACACAGGTCAGTAGTTTCAGGAAAACTATTTTGAGATGAAACTAAAAGAGCGTCCTCTTCTCCCTTTGTCACAGGTTTTCAAACTTTGACTCACTGCCCTATCTGTTAGTGTAGTTCCATCTCACCATGAGTGGGTGGAGATGGGTGAAGCTCAGTTCTTAGACGCTGTCAGATTGTAGCTCTCATCAGCCCTAGACAGTGCAGCTAACAATGAAGCCCATGCCAGTTACACTGCCAACAATATAGGGAGGACTCCACTGCCACATTGTACACCTCTGCATTAGGAACGTCCTAATGATCCAGTGGAAATCAGTGTTGTTTAGTGGCTTGACTGTGGGACCAATTCTCTGGGAGACCAGGGTTCAGATATCCATTCAGCCATGAAAAAACACTTGTGGGGCTCTGAACAAGTTGCACTCCTTTAGTCTAAGACAGCATTGCTCAATCTGGGGGTTGGGACCCCGGGGGGGGGGGGGGGTCACAAAGGGGGTCACCAAAGACTATCAAAAAATAATAATTTTTGTTGGTCATGAGGGTTCTGTGTGGGAAGTTTGGCCTAATTTTATCATTGGTGGGGTTCAGAATGCTCTTTGATTGTAGGGTGAACTATAAATCTCAGCAACTACTATTTCACATTTGGGCATATTGAGTATTCGTGCCAAGTTTGGTCCAGATCTATCATTGAGTCCACAGTGCTCTCTGGATATAGGCAAACTACAACTCCAAAACTCAAGCTCAGTTCTCACCAACCACCAAGCCCTTCCAGTATTTTTTGCTGGTCATGGGAGTTCTGTATGTCAACTTTGGTTCAATTCCATCGTTGGTGGAGTTCAGAATGGTATTTGATTGTTGGTGAACTATGAATCCCAGTAACTACAACTCCCAAATGACAAAATTAATCCCCACCCCGCAACCCACCAGTATTCACATTTGGGTGTATTGGGTATTTATGCCAAATTTGGTCCATTGAATGAAAATACATCCTGCATATTAGATATTTACATGATGGTTCATAACAGTAGCAAAATTACAGTTATGAAGTAGCAACAAAAATGGTTGGAGGTCACCACAACATGAGGGACTGTATTAAGGGGTTGTGGCATTCGGAAGGTTGAGAATCACTGGTCTAAGAGAAAGGCAGTGGCAAATCCCCTCTGGACAAATCCTGCCAAGAAAATGTTGCGATAGGGTTGTCATAAGTCAGAGCCGACTTGAAAGCACCTAATGATAACAACTAATGACTCAGTAACATGACTACATGTTTCAAAACATTAGTTTGGCAACAGACACCTGATGAGTCCCGAGCCGAACAAATGTGTTTACAATACTTCTACCATCATACTGTTTTGAAAAAGAAGTGACGCAGGCATGACCCTTCCTGACTTTTGCGTTTTCTTGCAGACAAACTGTCTCCAGTACTTGGATGCCCGTAATACGCCGCTGCTGGATCACTCTGCACCGTTTGTGGCTCGCGCTTTGCGCATCAGCAACAGCCTGACTGTCCTGCACTTGGAGAATGCAAGCCTTTCAGGACGTCCCCTCATGTTGCTAGGTGAATATATTGAATTGGCATTTCTCTCTCAGTGTGGTAGTTTATTTCTTCTTTCCTTTGTCTCTTTACCTTTAACTGTAGTTGTATCCTGCCCTAGCATGGTGAATGCAGTTGACTTGCAGGCAGGTTGTTTCTTTGATGGTGGATTTAGAGCAGTATAAGGATGCACAGTTGATATTTGACATAGCCAGAGCTTGTAAAAATTATTCTTTTGGACTGCAACTGGCTGGAGAAGTCTAGTAGTACCCCAAAGTGTATTTATTTATCTTGTCAGGAGCAGAACAAACAGTTGTACTGCATTTTTTTAACAAACAAACAAACAAAACACAAAGTTTGCAAGCTTGGTAGTTGGTTAAATGTCCTTTGACCAGTAGCTGGCCACTTGGAGTGCCTCTGGTGTTACTATAAGAAGGTCCTCCATTGTGCATGTAGCAGGGCTCAGGTTGCATTGCAGCAGGTGGTCTGTAGTTTGCTCTTCTCCACACTCGCATGTCGTGGATTCCACTTTGTAGCTCCATTTCTTAAGGTTGGCTCAGTATCTCATGGTGCTTAAGCAGCTGAGGGGGGAAAGGAAGAGGTCTGAGGCCAGGAATTGTGGGAGTTGAAGTTCAAAACACCTGGAGGGCCGAAATTTTCCCATGCCTGGCCTAGTCTAATTACATATATTAGAAACCAACACTTTCTCATTACTTAAATTTCCAGATCACCGGACTGGGCCACAGCAACGTGTGGCAGGGGATGGCTAGTAAACAATAATAACAGATCAGAACACCCAAGTGTTGGTTTCTAATATATGTAATTTCTTTCTGCTTGTGGGTAAACAGTATTTCTTCTTGTTTCTTTTTTCTGTGTTGATGTAGAGATTGTCTGGTTTGCTTACTCTGGAACATGCAACATATAAGTGTCCTTCTTTAAGGGTCCATTTGAAATCTGTGATACTATCTGTCATACACACACACGTGTGTGTGAATCATATCTATCTATCTGTATCTGTGGCTGGATGGCTCTTTGTCAGGAGGGCTTTGGTTTTCTTGCTCTGGTGTTTTCTTGACCTGGTGAAGAGAGTTGGACTGGATGGCCTTAAAACAGCATTTTTCAACCTGGGGGTTGGGACCCCTGCAGAAGTCATAAAGTGGTATCAGAAAAGTCACCGAAACCATCAGAAAACACAGAATTTTCTGTTGGTCATGGGGGTTCTGTGTGGAAAATTTGGTTCAATTCTATCGTTGGTGGGGTTCAGAATGCTCTTTGACTGTAGGTGATCTATAAATCCCAGTTACTACATCCCAAATGTCAAGGTCTATTTTCCCCAAACTCCACCTGTGTTCACATTTGGGCATATTGAGTATTTGTGCCAATTTGGTCCAGATCCATCATTGTTTGAGTCCACAGTGCTCTCTGGATATAGTTGAACTACAACTCCCAAACTCAAGGTCAATGCCCACCAAACCCAGAATTTTCTGTTAGTTGTGGGAGTCCTATGTGCCAAGTTTGGTTCAATTCCATCATTGGTGGAGTTCAGAATGCTCTTTGATTGTAGGTGAACTGCAAATCCCAAAAGACAAAATCAATTTTTTGAGCGATGGTCACTCCTTAGGGTAGTAGGTGTATTGTGTCCAAATTTGGTGGCAGTTTGTTCAGTGGTTTTTGAGTTGTGTTAATCCCACAAACGAACATTACATTTTTATGTATATAGATGGTGCGTATACTTATGTTTCTTTTTGACTGGAGGGAACTACTAGCTAAGAGCCCTGACCAGCCTCTGCATGTTTGTTCTTTCAAGTATGAAACCAAGTATGATGATTAATATTGGATTTTAGCTCTGAAAGAGGTCTTTTGTGCCTCTTAAGGCTGGTGCGAGGTGCTAAGAGGCAGTAGTAAACTTACAGTGGCTAAATTTCTGCATTCTGGCTGAGAGCTTTAATAATGAATTGGAACCAGCCTCAGGAAACTATAAAATGCAGACCTGTAGCAATAATGAATGAAGTTTGAAAGCGAGTCTCCTTTGGTTACGGCTGCTGCGTCCTGTGAGCTCAAGGACAAACTCCACACTCCATTTGACCTTGTGATATTTTTTTTTTGTTCTGAGTATCTACAATTGAGCAGAACAGAGGTCTCAATACTTTACTAGTGTGTTCTTAGTCTTCTCCTTCCACTTTCTTTTTACTCTTCACCAGAAAGTTCTGCTTCAGTGCATGGCACACAAAGCCTTGAATGTGTCTACTGTGAGGAGATGTGGGCAACTGTGGGAGGTTAAAGGACATTTGCATGGGCTATACCCCCATTAGTAAAAACTGGAAAAAAGTGTCTCCAGATGATCTTATTATTTTTGCCATTTTAGACCCAGGAGAGGGACTTACTTAACCATAAAATGGCCTAACCACCCCACCCCCTTTTAAAATATGGGGGGGGGGGGGAGCATCCAGATCTCCTGGGTGGCATTTTAGGGAAATATAATTCAACCCTTGGGAATTAGAAATGTCCTTAGGGCAGTGGTTCTCAACTTTCCTAATGCCACGACCCCTTAATACAGTTCCTCATGTTGTGGTGACCCCCAACCATAACATTATTTTTATTGCTACTTCACAACTGTAATTTTGTTACTGTTATGAATCGTAATGTAATTACCGTATCTGATATGCAGGATGTATTTTCAATCACTGGACGACATTTGTCACAAATACCCGATATGCCCAAATTTGAATACTGGTGGAGTTGGAGGGATTTGTTTTGTCGTTTTGGGGTTGATGATCATGTCATTTGGGAGTTGTAGTTGCTGGGATTTATAGTTAACCTACAATCAAAGAGCATTCTGAACTCCACCAACGATGGCATTGAACCAAACTTGGCACACAGAACTCCCATGACCTACAGAAAATATTGGAAGTGTTGGGTGGGCACTGACCTTGAGTTTGGGAGTTGTAGTTTACCTACATCAGAAAGCACTGTGGACTCTCAAAGAATCATGGATTCGGACCAAACTTGGCACAAATACTCATAATGCTCAAATGTAAACACTGGTGGAGTTTGGGGAAAGTAGACATTGACATTTGGAAGTTGTGGTTGCCGGGATGTATAGTTCACCTGCAATCAAAGAGCATTCTGAACCCCTCCAACAATAGAATTGGGCCAGACTTCCCACACAGAACCCCCATGACCAACAGAAAATAATTTATTTTCTGATTGTCTTTGGTGACCCCTCTGACACCAACTTTGCAACCCCCCCCCCCCCCGGGGTCCCTAACCCTAGGTTGAGAAACGCAGCCTTAGGAGCTATGTGTGACCCATTAGCTACATTTTGCCTATCTTGATTTAGGGTCAAACAGTTTTTTCTCAGTCCACTTCCTCTAGTCATGGCTGTCATTTTTGTGGAGCATCAGTCATCTTTCGATTATTATCCCTACCATCGCTTGTTTCTGCTGGGAATGAAGAGATGGCGAGAGAAATAAAATGGACATTTTGGAAGGAGCATATTCTTTTTCTTCCTCCTGGCGATGCTTCTTCAGTGGGATTGGCTTCCCTCCCTCTGTATGCAATAAATATAGTGCCCAGGAAGAGGAAAAAAAAGAAGACAGCTTTCATTGTTTAGCTTGTTGAGAAATCTAGGCCAATGCTCAATAGAGCTAAATCATTTATCTGGTGGACCAATTTAAGGTACGGCCAAAATATGGAAGCAGTTTCTCTATCCTTGCTTGCTTGCCTCCACTGTCAAATGAGCTGTGTAGGTAGGAATTGTGTTCCAAAACAAAGTGAAACAAGCAAAATCAAAACCCAAGAACGTTTCCAAGCTTTTCTGTTTAGACAGAGTCACTCACAAATTGGAAAGGCAGATGGCTGGCCTCCAGAGAGGTGAAGTACATATTTCAAATTGATTTTGTGGTTCCTTATAGGAATATAGTGTCTAGAATCAGGGAAGTCATGCTACTCCTCTATTCTGTCTTGTAGACCACACCTGGAATCACACGTGTGTCCAATTGAAGGGAGATGTTGACTCTATGCTGAAATGTATGCAGAGGAGGGCGACTAAAATTATTAAGGGTCTGGAGAACAAGCCCTATGAGGAGTGGCTTAAAGAGCTGGGCAGGTTTAGCTTGAAGAAGAGAAGGCTGAGAGGAGACATGATGAGGGCCATGTATAAATATGTGAGAGGAAGTCATAGGGAGGAGGGAGCAAGCTTGTTTTCTGCTGCCCTGGAGACTAGGACACGGAACAATGGCTTCAAAGTACAAGAAAGGAGATTCCATCTGAACATTAGGAAGAACTTCCAACTGTGAGAGCTATTCAGCAGTGGAACTCCCTGCCCCGGAATGTGGTGGAGGCTCCTTTTTTGGAGGCTTTCAAACAGTGACTCGATGGATGGCCATCTGTCAGGATGCTTTGAATGTGATTTTCCTGCTACGTGGCAAGGGGTTTGTAGTGGATAGCCTATGAGGTCTCTTCCAACTCTGATTCTATGCTTATCTTTGCAAATTTCTTTCTTTTTAAGCGACGGCCCTGAAAATGAACATGAACTTACGGGAGCTTTACCTGGCTGACAATAAGCTGAACAGCCTTCAGGACTCAGCGCAGCTTGGCAACCTCTTAAAATTCAACTGTTACATTCAGATCCTGGACCTGAGGAACAACCACATTCTGGACTCAGGTGAGATGATCAAATCCTGTGACTTGAACACATTTATACAAAGGAAGCTGCTTTTTGTGTGTTACATTTAGTTGTTGCTACCTTGTGAAATATAATGGGATGTCACTCTGAAACAAAACTACGGTATTTTGGAACTGAAATAAAATGAAAGTAATTTAAAGAAATTCTTCAGGTATTTTTTGAGCTCTAACAATTTGCTCAGTGGTCTATTCTTGAAACTATTGAAGTCATATTCAGTATGTAACTGACAGCTGATTCTCATGTCAATATGCATGAGTTTCAGTTATTATCCTATTTTATTTTATTCCGGATTACAAGAAATTATTGTAATCTGGAAGAATAGAATTGTTTGTTAATTAATTGATGAACTTGTTAAATCTATATAAATAAAAATGTAATTTTTTTTGTGGGATTAACATAACTCAAAAACCACTGGATGAATAGAAACCAAATTTGGACACAAGACACCTATCAGGCCAATAAGTGACCGTCACTCATAAAAACACTGAAAAACACAGCGAAAGTGACTTTAAAAGCGAAAAAATTAAAAAAAAATACATTACAACTTATGCACATATATACTCGAGTATAAGCCAACCTGAATATAAACCGAGGCACCTAATTTTACCACAAAAAAACTGAGAAAACAGATTGACTCGAGTATAAGCCGAGGGTGGGAAATGCAGCAGCTATTGGTAAATTGCAGAATAAAAATAGATACCAATTAAATTACATTAATTGAGGAATCAGATTATATATTTTTGAATATTTACAAAACATGGTAATTTAAGATAAGACTGTCCAACTGTGATTAAATTATTATTATTCAATGTAAATGTGCTTACGTATCCTTCCAATTATAATAAAGAGAGTAACATAACAAACGTAATAATAGCAATAATAAAAAGAGTAAAATAATGAATGTAGCAATAACAACAATTATACAGTAAAATAATAAATGTGTAATAATAGAGTAAAATGATAAATGTAATAATAATAAATAGAATAAAATAATTAATGAAATGAATAATAATAATAGTAATAATAATAACAGAATAAAATAATAAATAACTTTGACTTGAGTATAAGCCGAGGGGGACTTTTTCAGCCTAAAAAAAGGGCTGAAAAACTAGGCTTATACTCTAGTATTTACAGTATACTCATATACACACATACATACACACACAAAACACATATACACAGACTGGGCCACAGCAATGCGTGGCAGGGGACAGCTAGGTTTATATTAAACCTGTCTGTTGAAATTTTAGTGCCTGTGTCTGTAAAGTATTTGAACATCTGCACTGGTATCTCCTCTGTCTCTGCTCAGCTGTTTTGTTGTTTGGTTCCCAGGATTGGCGTACATCTGCGAGGGGCTGAAAGAGCAGCGGAAAGGCCTTGTCACGCTGGTGCTGTGGAACAACCAGCTGACTCACACTGGCATGGCCTACATGGGAATGACACTGGTGAGTCATCCGCTGACCGAAAACCAGATGCTGTGATAGCCTTTGTTAACAAAACATAGCCACCTGCTTACACTGAGTCAGGCCTTTCGGATGTTTAAATCATCGAATCCCCAGGGTATCAAGAGGAGATCGTCATGGACCTTTGGCCCTTTTAACTGGAAATGCCTGAGATTGAACTTGAGACCTTTGGAATCAAAGCACCCTCTGTTCTGGTACCCTGTCTGTGGAAAACTACCTTCCCCTGACTAAAGTAATTACCGTATATACTCAGATATAAGCCGACCTGAATATAAGCAGAGGCACCTAATTTTACCACAAAAAATGGGAAAACATATTGACTCGAGTATAAACCGAGAGTGGGAAATGCAGCCTCTACTGGTCAATTTAAAAATAAAAAGAGATACCAATAAAATTACATTAATTGAGGCCTCAGGTGGTTCAATGTTTTTTAATCTGTATATATATCTAAATGCTCTTAGCATAATGAGTACATTAAAAACAACCAATGAACGAAATCACACCAAATTTGGCAACAAAATGTCTCACAACACAAGGAGTGACCATCACTCAAAAATTATGATTTTGTCATTTGGGAGTTGTAGTTGCTGGGATTTATAGTTCACCCATAATCAAAGAGCATTCTGAACTCCACCAACAATGGAATTGAACCAAACTTGGCACACAGAACTCCCATGACTAACAGAAAATACTAGAAGTATTTGGTGGGCATTGACCTTGAATTTTGGAATTGTAGTTCACCTCCATTCAGAGAACACTGTGGACTCAAACAATGATGGATCTGGACCAAACTTGACAGAAATACTCAATATGCCCAAATGTGAACATAGATGGAGTGTTGGGGAAATAGACCTTGACATTTGGAAGTTGTAGTTATTAGGATGTATAGTTTACCTACAATCAAAGAGCATTCCGAACCTCACCAACGATGGAATTGGGCCAAACATCCCACACAGAACCCCCATGACCAACAGAAAATACTGTGTTTTCTGGTGGTCTTTAGTGACCCTTCTGACACCGCCCTGGTGACTTCCCCCCTCCCCCCCTGGGTCTAGACTTCCCAGGTTGAGAAATGCTGCCTTAAGGCCATCCAGTCCAACTCCCTTCACCAGGGCAAGAAAACATAATTAAAGCCCTCCTGACAAAAGTCCATCCAGCCATTCCCACACACACATATATACATATATGACAGATGCAGTATCAAAGATTTGAAAGGGACCCCTAAAGAAGTACATTGATATGTTGCATGTTCCAGAGTAGGCAAACCAGACAATCTCCACATCAACACTGGCAAAGAAACAGCAAGAAATACTGTTTACCCACAAGCAGAAAGAAATTACATATATTAGAAACCAACACTTTCTCATTATTTTATTTTCGAGATCACCAGACCGAGCCACAGTAATGCGTGACAGCGGACCTCTAGTATTTACATAAAACTGTAATTTAAGACTGTCCAACTCTGATAAAACCATTATTCTAGCCTCCTTCAATGTAAATGTGCTTACATATCCTTCCAATCATAATAAAGAGAGCAAAATAAGAAATGTAATAACAACATTGATATATAGTGTAAAATAATAAATGTAATAAAAATAATAGAGTAAAACAATGTAAATGTAATAACATCCATAATAGTAGAGTAAAATAATAAATGTAATAAAATAATAATAAATAGAGTAATAAAATAAATATAATAAAAATAATACTAATAACAGAGTAAAATAATAAATAACCTTGGCTCGATTATAAGCCGAGGGGGGCTTTTTCAGCCTAAAAAAGGGGCTGAAAAACTAGGCTTATACTCGAGTATATAAACATAAATTAGTTTTAAAAGTGGATTTCCAGCTTCTCTTTTATCGGTTTCTCTATTAATGTAACGTTTTCCTTCTGTCAGCAAATATAAACTTTTAATCTCTTGAGCAATGTTTGAACTGTGAACACAGTAACCCACAGCATTCCCTGTTTGTATTCTCAGCCTCATACCCAGAGCCTTGAGACCCTCAACCTGGGGCACAACCCCATTGGCAACGAAGGTGTCCGCAACCTGAAGAATGGGCTCATCGGCAACCGCTCGGTGCTCAGGCTGGGTCTGGCTTCAACGAAGCTGACCTGTGAGGGTAAGCCATTCTTCCCTAAGCCACCCCATTTCCCAGTGGCATGGATACCCCTGCAAGCAAACTCTCTGTGGGTTTAGAGTTCATTGAGTGTCCTTTGTTGTTCAGGAGCCGTGGCGGTAGCAGAATTCATTGCGGAGAGCCCTCGCCTGCTTCGGCTGGACCTGCGGGAGAATGAGATCAAGACAGGGGGACTCATGGCCTTGTCTTTGGCCCTGAAGGTCAACCACTCCTTGCTCCGGTTGGACCTCGACAGGGAGCCCAAGAAGGAATCGGTATGTCCCTGTTTTGGCCTGCTTGTGTGGAATGAATCTTCCATCTTGTGCTTGTACTGCAGACTAAAGGAAGGATACTTAGAAGCTTTGGCCGTGCAACAGAAATTTATTTATTTATTTATTTACAACATTTATATACCGTAATTCTCACCCCGGCTTACAAGGTATATATTACATACAATATATTATATTATTGGCATAGTACAATATCATCATTAAACATTGCTATATTGCACCGTACCACTATATTGTAATATTATTAGTAATATTACATGTAATCTATATAAATAAAAATGTAATGTTCGTTTGTGGGATTAACAGAATGCAAAAACCACTGGACGAATTGACACCAAATTTGGACACAAGACACCTAACAACCCAATGTATGTCCTTCACTAAAAAAAATGATGTTGTCATTTGAGAAATGTAGTTGCTGGGATTTATAGTTCACCTACAATCATAGAGCATTCTGAACCCCACCAATGATGGAATTGAACCAAACTTGGCACACAGTTCTCCCATGACCAACAGAAAATACTGGAAGGGTTTGGTGGACAGTGTCCTTTGGTTTTGGAGTTGTAGTTCACCTACATTGAGAGATCACCTGTGGGTCCAGCAAGGTTCCATTCTATCTCCCATGCTTTTCAACATCTACATGAAACTACTGGGAGATGTCATCTTTTAATAGCATCTCCCATGCTAAATGTTTTAATTGTTCTTTGTTTTGTAGGCATCGAATTGTGCCATTTGTAAACCGCCCTAAGTCGCCTTCGGGCTGAGAAAGGCGGTTTATAAATATAGTTGGTTGTTGTAAGTTTTTCGAGCTATATGGCCATGGTCTAGAGGCATTCTCTCCTGACATTTCGCCTGCATCTATGGCAAGCATCCTCAGAGGTAGTGAGGTCTGTTGGAACTAGGAAAAAGGGTTTATATATCTGTGGAACGACCAGGGTGGGACAAAGGACTCTTGTCTGCTGGAGCTAGGTGTGAATGTTTCAACTGACCACCTTGATTAGCATTTAATGGCCTGACAGTGCCTGGAGCAAACCTTTGTTGAGAGGTGATTAGATGTCCTTGTTTGTTTCCTCTCTGTTGTTTTGCTGTTCTAATTTTAGAGTTTTTTAGTACTAGTAGCCAGATTTTGTTCATTTTCATGGTTTCCTCCTTTCTGTTGCAGTTGTCCACATGCTTGTGGATTTCAATGGCTTCACTGTGCAGCCTGACATGGTGGTTGTGAGAGTGGTCCAGCATTTCTGTGTGCTCTGCTATGGCTGACTTCTCTGGTTGAAGTAGTCTGCAGGGCCTTTCATGTTCCTTGAAATATATAAATATAGTTAATAAATAATAGTTTTCCCAAGTTCATTTTGCAGAAAGCATAATTGGAACTATCAATGTGTTCTCAGAATTGTTTAATATCTTCTTGTTTTTCTTTCCTACCACTGCAATTTTTCCTTAAACAAAAACGTATGTGTTCAAGAGGTAGGTTAGATTGGTAGATTCAACCTTGGTGATAGCATAATTCAGCTTTAGTGGAGTATTGTTGTTTGGTTGTGCTCACTTGAAAAGGTGCTTTTTAAAATCTTTCCTATATTGCAAGGCAGTAATTCTATTCCATCCAAGGTGCAGAAGGCTTTGTCCAAATCACTTGATACCTGTAGTCTCAGGTTTCCTTCACAAAAGGTTGGCTCCTTGATGCGGTATTGGCTGTAACGAAGCAGCTAGCTGGTCACTGTGCTGCCTTTCTGATGTACATTTTCCAGGGAGCAAATGAGGCCAAGTTCTTTGTAAGGAAAAGCTTCCAGGAAGCAACTTTTTTCTCCAGTGAGGTATATTTTAATGGCTGTGTGTGTATAGGTATGGGTACGTGTGTTATATTTTCGACCCAGCAACCAAACCCAGATTCGGGGACAGAATAAGCTCCCTTTCAATGAACTGGGCACCTCTTTTTCTCTTTCTCCAGCTATGCTCCCTTGTATGATTCATCCTCTTATCTTGGTCTCTTCTGCAGGTGAAGAGCTTTATTGAGACACAGAAAGCCCTCCTGACGGAGATCCAAAATGGCTGCAAGCGCAACTTTGTTCTAGCCAAAGAGAAGGAAGAGAAGGAGCAAAAACTCCAGCAGTCTGCTTCCATGCCCGAAATCACGGTGACAGCGCCCTTGGAAGAAGGACCGGTGGAAGATGAGGGGCAGAATGGGAACCTGGCATCCACCCCAGAAGAAGGGGAGGACGTTGGGGAAACATTAACATCCCAAGAGAATGGGGCAGCAGAGGAGAAAGTCACTGTAAATAACGACAAGTCATCTGATTCAGATTCAGACACCGAGGAAGAGGAGGAGGACAGACTAGAGATTAAGGATCTTTCTCGTTCTCAGAAGCACAGCAGTCTAAATCATATTGATGAGTCGCCCAAGCTACCTTTGCCCGAAAAGACTAAGGAGGCTCATAGCTCTGAAAACACAGTTACCCCCTTGAATGTTCCTGGGGAAATCAAATGTGAATCTAGGGGGGTTGTGGGAAACGTGCCTCCATCGCCAGCCACTCCTCCTGGCAATGAGAGGCGAATAGCAGTCTCTAGTCCTGGGCGAGGCCATAAAATCTTCGTTGTGACGCGTGTAGAGAGCCTGCCTGAGAAAAAGGACGAGACCAACGCACGGCCAGAGAACTCTGTCACTCTCCAGGGAGTTCCCCCAAAGCAGAATAAGCCCCCAGCCCAATCTCAGCCCACAAAAACTGAAAACTCAGATGGGCAAAGCAGTGGGCCTGTGTCTGAGTTGAGGGCCAACTCTGAAACATCTCCTTCTACCCCAAGCTCTGATTCAGGGTTGGAAAAGATGGACTCTGGGCCATGTGAGAGGACGTCTCATCACACTCTGTTGCCCAATGGACTAAAGACAGAGTTTCTCCATGCACTACCAGACACATCCTTAGGGCGTGAGGGGAAAATTGCCAGTTGTGCGATAGAACATGGTAAGAGGATATGAAAGCTTTGTATTAGAAGAGAGGGGGTTATCTATAATGTGTGTAAGATAAGATACACACATATACATGTTGCTTAAGTAATCATTCATTCTCATATATATATGTGTGTGTGTGTGTGTGTATGTGTGTATATATATATATATATTTAAAACATTTATATTCCCGGCCTTCTCACCCCGAAGGGGACTCAGAGCGGAGTATATACACACACACACAAACACACCTGAGGGCTGAGAAATAAATAAATAAATATATGTTTTACACACACATATACATGGTCCCCCTGGTGGCACAGGGGGTTAAACCACTGTGTTGCTGAACTTGCTGACTGAAAGGTTGGTGGTTAGAATTCAGGGAGTGGGGTGAGCTCCTGCTGTTAGGTCCAGCTTCTGCCAATCTAGCAGTTTGAAAACATGCAAATGTGAGTAGATGAATAAGTAATGCTTCTGTGGGAAGGTAATGGTGCTTCATGCAGTTATTCTGGCCACATGACCTTGGAGGTGTCTATGCACAACGCTGACTCTTTGGCTCAGAAATTGAGATGACTTTATGTCTAGACTTTGCCAGCCTTGGGGAGTCAGAGAAGGGACAAGGCAAACTTCTGGTCACGTGATGAGTTCCAGGCAATCACAATTAAACGTGGAGGAAGGGATGAGTGGCCTGTCGAAGTATGTGTTTGTGTGTGCGTTGTGTGTGTGTGTGTATAGAGGCCCTTTGCAACTGCCAAATTGTGTACACCTGCTCTAGAGGAATATTTCCCAAACTAGTCATCCTGGTGTTTTGGGCTCTAGCTCACAGAATCCCTGATAGTTGTCCACAACAGCTGGAAGGAATCCAAAACACAGAATTTGGTCATCACTGTTCTGGAAGAACTCTTGAAATAGGTTTTTTTAAAAAAGAAAATACAAATTATTTCTATAGCTCAGTAAATCCACATCTGCCATGAACTCTCATAAAAACCCCTTGTAATCCTTTGTGGAACCCTAGAGTTCCAGGTAACCCTGATTAAGAATCCCTGATGTAATTTATACATCTATAATGCATATGAATGTGTGCTTGTGCTTTAGAGAGAGACACGCACACCGTAGTGTAGTAGTAAAAGTGGTGAGTTAGGACTCTGGTTTTGAATTTATTTATTTATTTATTTACAGCATTTATATGCTGCCCTTGTCACCCCGAAGGGGACTCAGAGCGGCTTACAAGATATATATACATACAATATATTATATTATTAGCATAGCACAATATCAGTATTACAGTATATATTACTATATTGTACTATACCATTATATTGTAATATTATTAGTAATATTTCATGTAATATATATAATTATAATGTATTATTATTATTAGTATTATATTACATTATAATATTATAAATATTATATGAATATACAATATATTATATTATATTGCCACTCATCTGTGGAAACACACTTTTTCGGCCCCAGAGGAAGACAAAGACCAACCCCTTCTGAACAAATACTGCAAAAACAGAAAGAAAGAAAGAAAGAAAGAAAACCCTTACCTTAGGATTACCATAACTCAGAAATAACTTGGAGGTGTACACCCAACAATGTATGAGAGAAAGCAAAGAGGGAAGTGGCCCCACAATCCCATCACATGTATTTTGGGCACAGGGACGGCCAAATCTGGGGTGGCTGATTGGAATGGCTGAATTATATGTGGAGTTTCCCATGTGAATCAAACTAAACACACAAGTTCGATGTAGATGTCTCAAGATTTATGTATAGCAAGAAAAGACAATTTAGTGTCAGTGCTGGAGGTAAGTCTAGTTCTCCCAATAATCTTTGGACCACAACTCACATAAGACCCAGCCAGCATGGCCAATGGTCAGAGAAAATTGGGTATCACCATCCTCTGGACACCAGATTGCCTACCATAGGATTTTCACACTCTCAAGACATGACTGACTCTCAGATTCTTCCCTCTGCCTTTTTTCCAGAGCTGAACTGTTCCAAGAACGAGAAGGAGCTGGAGGAATTACTCTTGGAAGCGAGCCTAGAAATGGGACAGGAACCAATGTGACACTTTAGGTAAGGCATTTACAAAGGGAGAATCCTGTCTTCTCAAAGGAGGATACAAAAGGTTGACTCAACCCATTACAGCACAGGCAGTTGATTGTTGAAGTAACTTCACTGAAGAAGGCCTGATCTGAAAGACGCTTTCTAAAAGTGTGAGGCAGCCTCATTGGGTTCACTGGGCATTTACTTTGTCATAGATAGGCTTTAGGCTGAAAGTTCAGAATCTGACTTTGGAATGTGCACATGCCTTATTTTCTGAAAGTCAAGTCTCCAGGTCTCAACATTGTCAAAAAATATTGGTTCCCATGTGGAAAAGCTGAGAAATGCTGATGCTTGAGTCAAGGAGGGATATTTTCATTTGGCATGTCAGAAGCAAGGGATGGTGATAATAAGAATACGAATTTGGATCATGTGATTCTAATGTTTATATTAGGTGGTTTTTAATTTTTATGTTTTCATGTCTAAATGTTGTTTTATCTTAGGGTTTATTTATTTATTTACAGTATTTGTATACCGCTTTTCTCACCCCTAGGGGGACTCAAAGCGGTTAACACACAAGTAATGGCAGAAATTCAATGTCAGTACAAATAATTGCAATTATACACTACAATTAAACATAAATCAAATTTAAAACAATACACCCATAAGCAATAAAACAATCATTAAAACAATAAAACAGTCTCATCCATCGAGTTGCCGTTCTAGTCATAGTCTTTCCGAAATGCTGCATTCATTTACTTCTACTGCCCGAAGGCCTGGTCCCAAAACCATGATTTTAATTTTTTCCTAAAAGCCAGGAGGGAGGGAACGGATCTTACCACATTTGGGAGTGTGTTGGGAAGGTTGTCGTATTGAATTTATGCATAGTTATATGTTTTGTGTAGATTTATGATTTGGTTTTTATGGATGTGGGGCATTGAATTTTGTCATTATTTGTTGTAAACCGCTTTGAGTCCCCCACGGGGTGGGAAAAGTGGTACAGTAGAGTCTCGCTTATCTGACCTTCGCTTATCCGACATCCCGTCTGATCCAACGCTCTTATCCGATGCTCTCCTTTTCCTCCGGCTCCTTCTCGTTCTCCAATTAAAGGAGCACTCCCCAAGTCTCTCTCCATTCCCAATAAGTGAAAAAGGCTAGACAAGGAGGAGGAGGGAAGAAAGGGGGAAAAGAGGCAGGACAGGAAGTAGAAACACCCTCTTCCCTTCCTTCTGTGATTTTCATCCAGGCACTTCCTTCTGGCCCCGAGGTGTTGCCTTGCCTTAACCCTTTGAGACCCTGTTGTTAGTATTATAGGTGCCTAGCATTGGGCGGGTAACACCTGGAGACTCCATATTAACTGACATTTTTGTTTATCTGACATTCTGCTGGCCCATTTATGTTGGATAACCAAGACTACTGTATATAAGTAGTAAATAAACAATAAATGAAAAATGTGTAGTTTGGGATATATTTTCAAAGCGAGTAGATTATAAATGCAAATAGCTCTATACTTGGGGCAACATACACATACAGTAGAATTTCGCTTATCCAACCTTTGCTCATCCAATGTTCTGTATTATCCAATGCAGTCTACCTCCCATCCGGAGCCACAGCTGTTTCAATACATTGCGATGTTTTGGTGCTAAATTCGTAACTACATTAATTACTACAAAATGTTGCCATGTATTGAACTGCTTTTTCTGACGATTTGTTGTAAAACCTGTTTTGGTGCTTAATTTGTAAAAACCATAGTGTAATTTGACATTTAATAGGCTTTTCCTTAATCCCTCTTTGTTATCTAACCTTCTTGCATATCCATTGTTTTGCTGGACTGTTTATGTTGGATAAGCCAGACTCCACTGTATATAGGTATTGTGCAAACATATATTGCTGCAAAGCAGATGACTTGCCAATTTGGTGGCTGTGATCCTCTGCACCGGGACTGTGGCGCAGCTGTCTGAGTGTCAGTTGCATTAAGATAACTTCTGACCACAAGGTCATGAGTTCGAAGCCAGCCCAGGTCGGAGTGAGCTTCCGACCAATTGTGTAGCTTGTTTTCGACCTTTGCAACCCGAAAGACAGTTGCATCTGTCAAGTAGGAAAATTAGGTACCACCTATGTGTGGGGAGGCTAATTTAACAAAATTTACAAGGCCATATAAAAGACTCCAGCAAAGCACTCCAGCAAAAGCATGTGGGGAATGCGGAAGTACTTCATCAGTGTCGCAGATGGACGATGAAAGTGACACCTCCCCTGGTGACCAGAAAAAGTTAAATAGCCTCTGTCTGTCTGTCTATATCTGTTGTGTGTCTTTGGCATTGAATGTTTGCCATATATGTGTACATTGTGATCCGCCCTGAGTCCCCTGTGGGGTGAGAAGAGCGGAATATAAATACTGTAAACAATAATAATAATAATAATAATAATAATAATAATAATAACTCTTTTTTCCCCTTTTCTCCTTTTCTTCCAGTTCTGGGCCCTTCTGTGTCAAATAGGTTCGGTTTGGGAAGTGACTGTCTAGCTTTATTCCCTCCCTGCACCATGTGACTCTGAGGATAAAAAAAAAACTGACTCTGCAACACAGAGGCAATGCAACCCACTTTCCAGACTTCATTCCCTCCCTCACCTTCACATTCTTGATGTCTTCCCACTGAGAAGAGAGGCTGTACAGCCCAGCTGATCAGGATTCGAAAGGATTGAGAAGAATTGTCCTACAGACTCTTGACACTTCACCTGCTTTGGGTTTCTCGCTCCAAAACGCAAGCTGGAGCACTTGTGGCATGTTTTTTTATTGCTGGGATGACTCTTCCAAAGGTAGCCACGAGGAGACTTCCAGACTTTGGTTTGACAGGCTGGAATCCTCTTTCCAGCTTAAAAGGAGAGGAAACCCAAGATGTGGACCGGGCCTGTGTTTCAGCTGTCTCTGCATTAGACGTGCAACCGTTTCCCACAAACACTAAGAGAGAAGGGCAACTTTCCTGGATCAAGACGATAAAGCATTATTGCGTTCGCAGCCCACCTCGTGGAGAGAGATCTCTCAACCAGGCAAAGACTACTGAGGCTGCCGGCCCACAGCACAGACTACTATTTATTTTCATTTTCATTCCCTCCCCCAAGTTTCCCTCCTTCTTAGTGGCACCTCCTTGTTTGTTCGTCTTTGATTTGGTGTCTATTTATAATGGAATGGGAACAGTTTTACCTTTGAACGGCAATCCTTTCAGACTGACGGGGCCTTCGTCCACGTTTTTGGAGAGCCACTTGCCTCTTTCCATGGGGAAAAAGAACTGTTTTTACTTTGCAAAAAAAGGAATAACATTAATGGGAGGGAAACTGTGGGCATAGTGGGGGGCCGGTGATGGGACATGGAGAGAGAGGGCAGCAGCGGGAGTGAGGAATGGGTAGGGAAGCCTTCTTCTGCATTGACGGGTGACTTTTGCCTATGAACGGGCAAGCTGCTGTCGTTTAAGCCGCTTTGGCTTCTCTTCATTTTTAGTGGGCGGGGAAAACAAGGCAAGTTCCTGCACTTCCAAGGAAAAGCTCTCTCCCGCCCCCTGCAAAGCCATACCATGACTAACGTTTGGACAATGGGGGAGAAAGTGCATATGGGGCATTTGCAAATACAGTAAAACTGACGGTAAAGCTGTCGTAGCAGGAGAGGCCAAGGTTGTTTGGGTCTTCATCCCTCCCCTTTGCCATAAAACCGACATGAAAAACATGAGGATGCTGCTGGTCTGGGAGTCTCCCCACTGTTTCTGATCCGAACACCATGTTGCACCATGTCTGTAGCAACAGTGAGTGAGAATGTAGCTTCAGCGACAGGCAGCCGGCTCTCCCTTCACTTGGCCACAGATTACAACTGTCCTGGAACCAGGCTGAAATCTTTCACTACCAAAATTGGTTGTCCTTCCTTTGGGAATCTGGGGCAGGGGTTAGGATGGGAGGGAAAGGAGCATTGTGTCCCCAGTTTAAAACATGAACTCTCCCTACCCCCATTTTGTTCCTCATGGGGAGAGGCTCCAAGATTAGTGACTGCAAGGTAGGCTCCATCAGCCGTGTTTGGAAGATGGAAGATGCAGCTTCTGCCAAAAAGTGTATGCGGCGTACAGGGGTGGGGTGGATCCTTTTTTAATTTCTCAGGGAAGGGCTTTTTGCAGCAGCCCCACTTCCCTGGGGTGTCGTGCTCTTGCCCTCAAGAGATAAGCCAAAATACCAAGGACTGTGAGCATAGTTGGTGGAGCTTGCCTGCGAGGTCTCTCCTTTCCCTCTTTCACTTCTGTGATACATTTGGGCTCAATAAGAGAGGTTTGTTACAGAAAGCTTGGAAAGCCTAGGTCCAAATGACCTCTCGGGTAGCAGCAGCAGAGGCTAAAATATTTCCCCCCCAAAATGTGTGGGAGTGAAATCTCACCAGGGAGGGACTTAGGGCAGAAGAGTGAGGCCTGTGTTAGCTGAAGGGGTTTCAAGGAAAGGACCACCCCTTTGATTCTAAACAAATGACAGGAAACACAGGTGCTCTTTGAGCTCTTGAAATCCCTTTGCAGTCTCCTCCCTTTGTTTCTTCTCCCATCACAATACTCCAACTTGTAGTCTGCGACTGACTTCATTGCCCCTCTCTATATAAAGCAAAATCTCAGCGGGAGATTTATGGTACTAATCCCGTCATTGAATAAAGAACGAGGAGTCTCTTTTTTCCCTCCATGGACAGAGGGAAAGGCCTCTCCTCCCCTCCCCCCCCCCAAAAAAAACAACAAAAAAGTAGGGGGAGTCGGCTGTTGGGTAGATGTAGAATTTCAGAGCTTTTTACTTTATTAATTTTTTTTCTTAAGTGCAATAAAATCTTTTATCAGGGAGCTGGAGAGGGCACTTTTCGCTGCATGGAGATTTCAGGCTGGAGAGGCAGGAACACAACAGTGTGCCCTTCATCTTGCTTATCCATGATTCTCTCTTTCAACACACAAAAACACACATAACACAACCAATTGAGATATATACACACATACTGATACAAAGAGTTTCTGCTGCGTGAACACTACATTTACAGAAAAGAAAAGATGGCGCCAGTTTGATTTTGTGTTCTTTTTTTTTCCTTTCCCCCTTTTTTTTGAGCTAACGTTTGTCATTCCTTTCTGTTGTGTGTGGAGTTTTATTTTTGTTGAGAAACTGTCTTCTATTAAATGAAAAGCTGCATTCATTACATGGCTTCTTCCCATCTCTTTTTGGAGGGTTAGGCTGGGTTGGAAGAATATCCAGTATTGGGTTGTTGTAGGTTTTTTCGGGCTATATGGCCATGGTCTAGAGCAGTGATGGGCAACCTTTTGAGCTTGGTGTGTCAAAATTTGCCAAAAATCTGAGCATAACTTGGGTGGGGTGTCAACTTTGAGAAAAAAAACCCCATAATCTTGCAATATTTATAGTTTAAATAAGAAAAATGTATATTCCATGCTGAGTTATGGAGTGAACAATGCTCAAACGTGCAGACTTTTACAAATTTAAGGATGGAATTAGATTGGCTCTTATAAGGTGTACTTCTCTGTATGCGGCCGCATGTGGCCACATGTCATCAAAAATAGCCATGCGTGTCAGTGCTGACACGCATGTCATAGGTTCACCATCACGGGTCTAGAGGCATTCTCTCCTGCCTCTAGACCATGGCCATATAGCCCGAAAAAACCTACAACAACCCAGTTATTCCAGCCATGAAAGCCTTCGACAATACGATATCCAGTATTCTTCCCAAGACAGAGAAGAGTGGGCACCTTACATGTATCAATCGGATGGATCTGAAATTGTGTTCCTTCTCATACACATCCTGGAAACCCCTTCCTCACGGACTTGGCAAAATGGAAAATGAGCCATGGCATTTAAACATGTTAAACTGCATGACTTCTAGTATAGGTATACCCTTAAGACAGTGGTTCTTTAACTGTGGGCCATGGACAACCAGTGGGCCACGAGGATGAAAATCTGCGCTGCGAGCCTCCTTTTTATTATATGTTTATTTTATTTCTGTTCCTTTTGCACCACCTGCCACTCCTTCCCTGTTGCTGACCATGACATATGTTCTGTATCAGAAACTAGAGCTGATGTGGTCTATCCAATGCAATTTTCTGAATCAGCACCTAAACAAAATCTAAAGTTGACCAAAACCTGCTTTGTAACCCTTTTGGTGCTAATGTTGGAGAGTGGTCCCTGGTCAAAATGGTCCCTGGTCAAATAAAGGTTGGGAACCACTGCCTTAAAAGCAGTGGTTCACAACCCGTGGTCCGTGGACCACCAGTGGTCCGCAAGAACTAAAACATGGTCTGTGGTCTCACCATTACTACACTGTTGCAACAAGAGTAACTGGTCTCGCGAAGCCCTCTTCTAGTGCTGAAGCTTATTAAATATGGTTTTCTGTGGGTAAGCAGATGGCGACTACTGGATGGCATATGTTATGTATCAGAAATCAGAGCTGATGTGGTCTATTCAATGCACTTTTCTGATCACCCCAAATAACCAAGTTGAATCTGAAGTCAAAAAACTGATTTGTGACTAATGTTGGTGTGTGGTTCCTGGTCAAGTGGTCCCTGGTCAAAAACAGATTGGTAACCACTGCTTAAGAGCCTTTAAGAAGAAACAATTCTGTAGGAATCCACTGGATGGCAGCAGTGGATTCTTTGGCAGGAAGACCTTTATGAAACAGTAGATACAGCATAGTCTCGCTTATCCAACCTTCGCTCATCCAACGTTCTCTATTATCCAACACAGTCCACCTCCCACTTGGATCCACACCTGTTTCAATACATTGCAATATTTTGGTGCAAAATCCGTAAATACAGTAATTGCTACATAACATAGTGTATTGAACTTTTATGTTGATTTCTTGAAAAACATGTTTTGGTGCTTAATTTGTAAAATCATAACGTAATTTGACGCTTAATAGGCTTTTCCTTAATCCTTATTATCCAACGTTTTCGCTTATCCATCATTCTGCCGGCCCATTTATGTTGGATAAGCAAGACTCTACTATAGTATGATACCTGGGATGTTTGAACACTTAACAGATTTGTAAGACAATATCAAAGGTAGGCAACACTTTTATTAGGACCAATAATACACTGTCACAGTGTTAGTGCAAAAGCAACAACAGTGTCCCTTTATGTCAAGACTTCGTTTTGTTGCACAAATTTTGTTACAGCTTCTTTTCACATTATGATCATCATAGAGTCTTGAAACAAGATAAACAATGAGGCAGGCTAAGTTCTCAACAGCTTCTGTCTAATTCTTTCTACCATATTACTAAATCGGTGCCACTACTGTTAGGAATTGTTTTGCCTGTTAGTTTCTTTACCTCTTCACATTCCTTAGGGCAAACCTTTCTGCCGGTCTTTCCTTACAGTAATGTTGGAAAGAGGATTCAAACACTCTTCCCTTGTGAGATCTGATGGGCCTTTGCTTTCGGCTAATAAACAAATGCCACATAGAGAATCTTATCTATCTATATATGTATAAATGCTCTGTGCATAATGGTGCCTTAAAAACAAAAGAACCAATGAATGAAATCACACCGAATTTGGTAACAAAACGTCTCACAACACAAGGAGTGACCATCACTAAAAAAAATTATGAATTAGTCATTTGGGAGTTGTAGTTGCTGGGATTTATAGTTCACCTACAATCAAAGAGCATTCTGAACTCCATCAATGATGGAATTGAACCAAACTTGGCACACAGAACTGCCATGACCAACAGAAAATATTGGAAGGGTTTGGTGGGCATTGATCTTGAGTTTGGAAGTTGTAGTGCACCTACATCCAGAGAGCACTGTGGACTCAAACAATGATGGATCTGGACCAAACTTGGCACAAGCACTCAATACGCCCAAATATGAACACGGATGGAGTTTGGGGGAAATAGACCTTGACATTTGGGAGTTGTAATCGCTGGGATTCACAGTTCACCTACAATCAAAGAGCATTCAGAATGCCACGAATGACAGTCGGGGCAAACTTTCCACACAGAACCCCCATGACCAACAGAAAATACTTAAGACCATCCTATCCAACTCCCTTCATCAGGGCAAGAAAACGTAATCAAAGCCCTCCTGACAAAGAGCCATCCAGCCATAGATATAGACAGACAGACAGACAGACAGATATGATTCACGCACACACAGATATAGTATCATAGATTTGAAAAGGACCCATAAAGAAGGATTTTCTCATTCCCTTTATTTTCCATATCAACAGACGGCCACAGCAACACGTGGCAGGGGACAGCTAGTTTTTCTTAAAAGTGGTGTACACACAGGCTTATTTTGACAAACAAGCTCCTTTTGCAAAGTCTTTTTAGGCACACCTTTTCTTCTTCATTGGTGGATTTTTTAAAAAATCAGCATCATTTTCTTGGTCAGCTATCACAGAATTAAGAACATCAAAACATAAGAGACATAATGGAGCAGACAAAAGCCAACATTCTGTTTGTGCAATTGGTTCTACTAATACTGACTCTTTTCTCCCATTTCCCCGACTTCATTTTTCCTTCCCCTCTCTCATTTCCCAACACAAAACCTACTTTGGCAATAGTGTGCAATTTCAGTATCTCTTTCAGTATCTCATCCTCTCCCTCGCTTTCTCATATTCACAGCATTGATAAATTAAACATCTAACAAAAAAAAGGTCAAAACGTGCAATTTAAAACCAATCATTAAAATGCCCCACATCTATTATCATCCATTCCTTGGTGCAAATTGTGGCGTGTTCCCCATTTGGAGGAAATGTTTTACAGACTTTGTCCAGAATTCAGGTAACCCACCCCATATTCCCTTGCATGTTATGGAACCTGGTTTTCCAGAGGATTCTGAGAAGTATTCAAAGTGCATTCTCAATTCACATAGATATTTCTTGAGCTTTCACATACCACCACTGTGCAGAGAGAATGCCCTGGAATGTGCCCAACACAGCTTTTTATGGGGTAACACAAAAGATTTGAAACTGTCCAACATTACTATGATACTCCTCATTTCACCCTCCCCAAAAGCACAAATGGAAATCAACCATCTTGATCCTTTTCAGCTGGTTCTTCCTTTTTGCTGCAGTACTTTTCCAAGGAATCTAGCGAGCGTAGCTGCCCCATTTGACACCTGAGGGAATGGTCCAGGTTGACTGTGTACCTAAGGTACTGTTCTCCTTCCTCCACCGTGAAAGGAAAGTCCTGTGAAAGGAACTTCTCAAAGAGTTCTGGGTCACCGTCCAAAGCCAGGATTTTCCCAATGTCCTTGTGCTTGGAGAAGAATTCCTTGCAATTCTCTGTGAAGACATTCCACATAAGTTCCTTGCTGTAGTCAAGTTGCTGTTCACACTGCAGCTTGTCCTGCATGCATTGCAGAATCCAACTCAGACGGCAGGGCCACTGGTTGGCTAGGACCACCCAACCGGCTACTGAACGAGGACAGATGTTGTGCCGTAGGAGATGTTGTTGGGTCATCAACCTGAGGGTGATAGGGATGGTATTGACAATCCTTCTCATCTGGACAATACTGTCTGGAACATATTTGTAAAGGCAGTCGTACTCATTGTGGAGGCAGTGGAAAGCGTCATGAATATACTGCACAGCCTGAGAATCGATCTGATGTTGGTCTACCTCTATGGACGCTTCTATATCTGTCAAGGCTGCCACTTCTTTTCTTTTGGCCTTTCGGACTCCCTGTTCCAAATTCCTTGTGATGATTCTATACATCAAATCTTCCCGAGTCTGGAAGGCCTCGTGCAAGAACCGCATTTTGCAACGGGTGCTGATCTCCGGGATGGAGAAAGGCAGTGTCACGGTACGGTTGAGGTAGAGGTAGCCGTTGTCAGCCATTCCCTTCATGCAGCCAGCTTGCTCTAAGCACGAGACAATGACGCAAGGGTCCACCACCAGAAGGAAGATGAAGGGAGCATTCGTGTCCGAAAGGAGCGTATTGATGACATTCAGGACCCCGACCACCCTTTCCGGGTAACACATGTCCAAACTGGTGATCTCAAAGACGATTCTCAGCCGCCGCCGTTCAAAGATCTCCATGTAATACACGAAGTGAGTTAGGACTTCGATCTCTTTCTTCACCGCACTCATGAATCCCAAATGGCTGGTGAATTTTCCATCACTGGTCATGCTCTCAATTTTCTTCTTTTGGCTCACAAGGAGGTGTTTGATCACAGGAGTCAAGGCCACTATGGCCCCAGAGCCAGAAATGGCAGTGAGGATGCTTCCAAAGATCTTCAAGAAGCTGCCATCTCTGATCCCGGGCACAAGAAATGCAGTGGCAGTCAGGGCCGCACCTGCCATCAAGATGACCCCTAGTCCACCAGCGCCATAGACTACCTTCTTTTTGACCCGCCACTCATCTTGGCTGAACCCAGAGGCATATCGTGGTGCGTTCCCCACCACTTGATAGAAGCTGAGAGGCAGAGGACCGAAGTGGTGGCGGATATGGTCGCACAAAGTGGTAACTAGGCCAGCCCAGAGCTTGTCGCTGCCTGCATACTGCCAGGCACTGAATCTTACGAAGAGGAATTCGATGTTCTTTCTCCTGAGGTGGACCTCTGTGATGATCGGTTCATAGAAGACCAAGTACCAAAGGAGGGTGAAGTAGTTCCAGCCTTCTGGCTGCCTAGGCCTCTGGTGAGTCTTCCGGAACTCATTCTCTTCTCTCCGCACGGATTCTTTATGCATGCATTCTGCAAAAAGAGGAAAAAGCAGCAACATCAGGTGCAAATATGCCAACTTTTCACTGCTCACAAAAAGGGAGGATTACATATGGAAGGAATTTGAAAATATGCTTTAAAAGGTATTTGTTGAGAAATCCTAACAAAAATACTGGTATGAAGTGAATCTTCACAGTTCAGAACTTACGCCATGCAAAATTTGCACACAGTTGCATGGAAAAGAGCATTTTCGTTGCAGAAAACAGTAGTTTTTGAGCAGAAAACAGAGCTGCTCTTTGCAATGAAAGTGTTGTTTTTTTTTTGCACAAAATCGTGTCCTAATTTTGCATCAAACTATTCTTGAATTACACACTGTGAGTTCCTTGCAGAAAGAAGAAAACCACCAGAATGACGTTTTGATTCCTTCAAAAACAAAAGTAGTGAAGGATTGACAATATGAAAATAGGATCCTTTGTCTCCTGTTCTCAAGTTCCCAGCCCTTTGTCCCCTGTATTTCACTCATTACCATTTTCTATTTTGTGTTTGATGATGATATACGTGTTTCCCTATTGGAATGCAGTGCGCAGTTTTCCAAAATAATTAAATAATTAACAAAATGGCCATCAAAAGAGATGGCAGAAGAAAGATTCGTTAGACCAGTGGTTCTCAACTTTCCTAATGCCATGACCCCTTAACACAGTTCCTCATGTTGTGGTGACCCTTCAACCATAAAATTATTTTCATTGCTACTTCATAACTGCCATTTTGCTACTGTTATCATAATGTAAATATCTGATATGTAGGATGTATTTTCATTCACTGGACCAAATTTGGCAAAAATACCCCATAAGCCCAAATTTGAATACTGGTGGAGTTGGGAGGGGGACTGGATTTGTCATTTGGGAGTTGTAGTTGCTGGGATTTATAGTTCACCTACCATCAAAGAGCATTCTGAACTCCACCATCAATGGAACTGAATCAAACTTGGCACACTGAACTCCCATGACCAAGAGAAAATACTGGAAGGGTTTGGTGGGCATTGACCTTGAATTTTGGAGTTGTAGTTCTCTTACATCCAGAGAGCACTGTGGACTCAAACAATGATGGATCAGGACCAAACTTGGCGTGAATACTCAATATGCCCAAATGTGAACACTGGTGGAGTTTGGGGAAAATAGACCTTGATATTTGGGAGTTGTAGTTGCTGGGATTTATGGTTCACCTACAGTCAAGGAGCATTCTGAACCCCACCAACGATAGAATTGGGCCAAACTTCCCACACGGAACTCCCATGACCAACAGAAAATACTGTATTTTGTAATGGTCTTTGGCGACCCCTCTGACATCCCCTCATGACCCCCCCCCCCCCCAGGATCCCAACCCCCAGACTAGAAATTCCTACAGAAGTTTTCTTTCAGGTTAAAAATATAGCCATTTTTATTTAGGTTCTCCCACTTTTCCCGGAGGCCTGACCCAGTCAATCCCTTCTGCTCCAGACTGACCTGCGATCTGATCAAGTAGTGAATGGGCACGGGCTCCACAGGGCGAATAGAAGCCCACTGTGACCGGGGTGGAAGTATGGCATAATGTCTTGGAGAGGCTGCAGCAGTAAATGTCGTCTTCTGTCAAGATATCTGGGGAAAGGAAAAGACATTCCATAAACCAAAGCCCAATTTAGTTGCAAATGGAGAAATACACAGTTCAGTGACCTGTTAGAAGCATCTTCCAAATATGTTGAGCTGTAACTCTCATTGTGTATAAGAAAGATGTTTTCAATTGTCTAATCCAGGGGTCCTCAAACTAAGGCCCGGGGGCTGGATACGACCCTCCAAGGTAATTTACCCGGCCCTCGCTCAGGGTCAACCTAAGTCTGAAATGACTTGAAAGCACACAACAATAACAACAATCCTATCTCATCAGCCAAAAGTAGGCCCACACTTCCCATTGAAATACTAATAGTTTTATTTTTGTTCAAATCTTTCTCCATTTTAATTATTGTATTGTTTTTAAGTGTTTTTTGAACTACAAATAAGATATGTGCAGCGTGCATAGGAATTCATTCATGTTTTTTTCAATTATAATCCGGCCCTCCAACAGTTTGAGAGATTGTGACCTGGCCTTCTGTTTAAAGAGTTTGAGGACCCCGGGTCTAATAGAATGTAAAGCTTTTATTCAGCTATGGTGGGCTTTAAAAATATTAAAGAAAAAGGCAGAATAAAACATACAAGCGAGTTTCTTTAGCTATATAAAGTTTCCAAAACTACACAATTACACACTATCCATTATTACTGCTGGGTACACATGCCCAGTATGGAACACATCTCACCATTCTAATGAGACATGTCGCATTAGAGAGATGGGCCAAAATTAACAAAATGAAGTTCAACAGAGACAAATGCAAGATACTCCACTTTGGCAGGAAAAACGAAATGCAAAGGTACAGAATGGGGGACAAGACCTGGCTCGAGAGCAGTACGTGTGAAAAAGATCTTGGAGTCTTCGTGGACAACAAGTTAAACATGAGCCAACAATGTGATGTGGTGGCAAAAAAAGCCAATGGGATTTTGGCCTGCATCAATAGGAGCATAGTGTCTAGATCTAGGGAAGTCATGCTACCCCTCTATTCCACTTTGGTTAGACCACACCTGGAATATTGTGTCCAATTCTGGGCACCACAATTCAAGAGAGATATTGACAAGCTGGAATGTGTCCAGAGGAGAGCGACTAAAATGATAAAAGGTCTGGAGAACAAGACCTATGAGGAGCGGCTTAAGAAGCTGGGCATGTTTAGCCTGAAGAAGAGAAGGCTGAGAGGAGATATGATAGCCATGTATAAATATGTGAGAGGAAGCCACAAGGAGGAGGGAGCAAGCTTGTTTTCTGCTTCCTTGGAGACTAGGACACGGAACAATGGCTTCAAACTACAAGAGAGGAGATTCCATCTGAACATGAGGAAGAACTTCCTGAGTGTGAGAGCCGTTCAGCAGTGGAACTCTCTGCCCCGGAGTGTGGTGGAGGCTCCTTCTTTGGAAGTTTTTAAACAGAGGCTGGATGGCCATCTATCAGGGGTGATTTGAATGCAACATTCCTGCTTCTTGGCAGGGGGTTGGACTGGATGGCCCATGAGGTCTCTTCCAACTCTTTGATTCTATGATTCTATGATTATCAGAGGATGTACACCACTGGGGAAATTTTATTGTTTAGCTGTTTTCGCACCAACTGACATCCGCCGGGAAGTAGCAGCCAATAATGAAAGGACCAAGGCTCCTTATAGGGCTTGTTCTCCAGACCCTTGATTGTTTTAGTTGCCCTCCTCTGGACACATTCCAGCTTGTAAATTGCACTCTTCAGTTGTGGTGCCCAGAATTGGAGACAATATTCTAGGTGTGTTCTGACCAAGGCAGAATAGAGGGGTAGCATGACTTCCCTGGATCTGGACACTACACTCCTATTTATGCAGGCCAAAATCTCATTGGCTTGTTTTTTGCCACCGCATCATATATTTTCATATTTCACATATGACAACTAGGACACATGGCCAAGCAACATCAGAGTTATTCGAAAGGAGAAACAAAATAGGAGAGGATGCAGCAGTTTGCTTTTGCTCGAGCATACTGGGAATCCTACTTACTTTGACTGCATCTTTGGCACTTTGAACTCAGGGTTGTTGTAGGTTTTTTTGGGCTACATGGCCATGCTCTAGAGGCATTCTCCCCTGACGTTTCGCCTGCATCTATGGCAAGCATACTCAGAGGTAGTGAGGTCTGTTGGAACTAGGAAAAAGGGTTTATATATCTGTGGAATGACCAGGGTGGGACAAAGGACTCTTGTCCGCTGGAGCTATGTGTGAATGTTTCAACTGACCATGTTGATTAGCATATAATGGCTTGACAGTGCCTGGAGCAATATTTTGTTGAGAGGTGATGAGATGTCCTTGTTTGTTTCCTCTCTGCTGATTTGTTTTAATTTTAGAATTTTTTAAATACTGGTAGCCAGATTTTGTTCATTTTCATGGTCTCTTCCTTTCTGTTGAAATTGTCCACATGCTTGGGTATTTCAATGGCTTCTCTGTGTAGTCTGACATGGTGGTTGTTGGTGTGGTCCAGCATTTCTGTGTTCTCAAATAATATGCTGTGTCCAGGTTGGTTCCTCAGGTGCTCTGCTATGGCTGATTTCTCTGGCTGAAGTAGTCTGCAGTGCCTTTCATGTTCCTTGATTCGTGTTTGGGCAATGCTGCTGCGTTTGGTGGTCCCTCTGTAGACTTCTTGTCCACAGCTGCATGGTATATGGTAGACTCCTGCAGAAGCGAGAGGATCCCTCTTGTCCTTTGCTGAACAAAGAATTTGTTGGATTTTCTTGGTGGGTCTGTAGATAGTTTGTAGATTGTGTTTCTTCATCAGCTTCCCTGTGCAGTCAGATGTCTGGCAAGAACACTTTTCCTCTGGGTGGATCTTCGTCTTTATTCTCGTGGCTTGTTCTCAGTCTTGCAGCTCTTCTGATGTCTGAGGTGGAGTCTCCATTGGCCTGGAGAGCCCAGTTGAGGTGGTTCAGCCCGAAAAAACCTACAACAACCCAGTGATTCCGGCCTTGAAAGCCATCGACAATACTTTGAACTCAGTTTACAGCCATTGAAGTAAAATAGAATAAAAAGGTGAATGGATGAAAATGAAACCGGGAAACTTTAAAAGCAGCTGGAAAAGTGGGATGACAGAGGATTAACGGGGACGACTCCTGACAGCTGGGTCAAAGAAGAGCAGGCAACACCATCAGTCACTCTGTTTATATATTCAAGGGCTGAGGTGAGCTTCAAAGGGAGGGGGAAAGTCCCCGTCTTTGTTTTTCCTTGCAGTAAGACAGCATGAAGAATAACATAATAATTAGGTTGAGATAAGGTGGGTGGAGTTGAACATTCATCCAAAGCAAACAAACAATGAAGGAATGATTGAGCGTAGGATGTGGGCAGGTGACGTGGAGTTCAAAATCCAGTGGCAATACAGGTTGAGCATCCCTTCTCCGGAAATCCTAAATCTTCTCCATGAGTGGCTGACATAGTAGGCTTCTGATAGCCAGATTTTGTTCATTTTCATGGCTTCCTCCTTTCTGGGCCAGAAATCAGGCCTGCCAACACCTCCCAATAAAAGATTTCCCCAGGCAGGAAGCAGCCAGGCTTCAGCGCTACAAGGCCATTCCATGCTAATTAAGGTGGCCAATTACAATGGCTTCTTTCTGTAGTCTGAAATGGTAGTTGTTAGAGCGAGGCAGTAAGAAGCCAGACCTTGAAACTGCTAGACCATTAAATACTAATTGAGGTGAACAGTAGTGCAATGTTCACACCTACCTCAAACAGATATGAGTTCTTTCCCCCGCCTATATATATAAACCCCACTTGCCTAGTTTCCAACAGACCTCACAACCTCTGAGTATGCCTGCCATAGATGTGGGTGACACGTCAGGAGAGAATGCTTCTGGAACATGGCCATACAGCCCGGAAAACTCAGAGCAATATTCTCTGACACAGAGTGATGATAAATTTCCTTGTTAGATCAAATAATAATTTGGCCAATGCACGAGAAATTATTGAAAATCCCAAGTAATGAGGTAGTATAAAAGTCATTCCCAAGTTCTCCAAAAAAATAAATTCATTATTGATGACAACACAGCTAGATTGAGTAATCAGTCCTTAAGTTCCTTTCTTGAGTAACATAAACAGTGACATCAGTAATCAAAACAACAATTCAGCCTGTAACTTGATAACAATTACAGTTTCCACTCTGTTACGGCGAAAACAAATAGTCTTAAGGAACCTGAGAGATGGAAACGTATCAATTAGGACATGGACTTTAATTATAAGTCGCAAAGGAGATGAAAAAGGGAAAAGTTGTAACACAAAGGACCGATTAGTACAGGGTGGCAAGACTTTCAAATGAATGAAAGAACTATGTATTATTTAAACAAGGGCTGGAAGGAGCCAATTAGTTTCCCACTTACAGGCACTGTTTATGAGATGTAATAAAAATTATTATACCTTACAGTTAAACCTCATTACTTTGTATAATGTATGCTTTATTCTTTCTACGGAGCTGAAGGAAGTATTTAGGTCACATCCCTTTTTCTCAATCCAGTGAAAACAGTCTCATTATTTTCCCATTCAATAACGAGATAGAGAAAATAATATGGGAAACTATTCTTGCATAGTCTCCTAAGAATACGTCGTAACTAGTGATAGTCTAAGACGGGCATGGGCAAACTTCAGCCCTCCAGGTGTTTTGGACTTCAACTCCCACAATTCCTAACAGCCGGTAGATAAATAGGTACCACTTTTAGCAGGAAGGTAATAAAAAGGCACCCATGTGCTGGAGATTCAATTGGAAAGACATCTATGGACAAAGAAGCCTCCCCCGCATGGAAGATGGAGAGACAGCAAACCTCGTGGCCGGAGTCGAGCACAGCCCCCAGATGCCGAAGATGGGAAAAGATGAGAAAGCCTATATACCTCTGTTTATGTATTGTCTGTCCTTGTTAATTGTATAACGGCATTGAATGTTTGCCATATATGCGTTCTGTAATCCTCCCTGAGTCACCCCGGGGAGACAGAGCGGAATATAAACAAAGTATATTACTATATGTGTTTCCATTTTTAAAAATGTTTTATTTTCTTTCTTTCACTTTCCCTTGTTTCACCTTCCTTCCTTCCTTCCTTCCTTCCTTCCTTCCTTCCTTCCTTCCTTCCTTCCTCCTTTCTTTCTTTTCTTCTTTCTTTCTTTCTTTCTTTCTTTCTTTCTTTCTTTCCTCTCTCCTTCCTTCCTTCCTTCCTTCCTTCCTTCCTTCCTTCCTTCCTTCCTTCCTCTTTCTTTCCTTTCTTTCTTTCTTTCTTTCTTTTTTCCTCTCTCCTTCCTTCCTTCCTTCCTTTCCTCCTTCCTTTCCTCCTTCCTTCCTTCCTTCCTCCTTCCTTCCTTCTTCCTTCCTTCCTTCCTCCTTCCTTCCTTCCTTCCTTCCTTTTTTCTTTCCTCTCTTCTTCCTTCCTTCCTCTTTTGCTTTCTTCCTTTCTTTCTTCCTTTCTTTCTTTCCTCTCTCCTTCGTTCCTTCCTTCCTTCCTTCCTTCCTTCCTTCCTTCCTCTTCTTTCTTTCTTTCTTTCTTTCTTTCCTCTCTCCTTCCTTCCTTCCTTCCTTCCTTCCTTCCTTCCTTCCTTCTTTCCTTCCTTCCTTCCTTCCTTCCTTCCTTCCTTCCTTGAATATTTGGTATGTTTTGCATTCTTGTATTACACAAATTCCAAAAATCAATTTTTGTGTGTGTCAGGAGCGACTTGAGAAACTGCAAGCCGCTTCTGGTGTGAGAGAATTGGCTGTCTTCAAGGATGTTGCCCAGGGGATACCCGGATGTTTTGATGTTTTACCATCCTTGAGGGAGGCTTCTCTCATGTCCCCGCATGGGGAGCTGAAGCTGACAGAGGGAGCTCATCTGCGCTATCCCCGGATTCGAACCTTTGACCTGTCAGTCATCAGTCCTGCCAGCACAAGGGTTTAACCCTCTGCACCACTGGGAGCTGCTATAGTATGGCCCTCTGATCCACGCACTTAATATTTCTGCTTTCATTGACTTACTCTAAAAAAAATCCCACCACTCGAAATGTTTGTGGCCCTCTCTAGATCCTCCAGTGCAGTGGTTCCCAACCCATGGGTCATGAAAGGTTTTCTGTGGGGTCACCAGGCAGCAGTTGAAATGATGATTTTTTTTTTAAGGGAAAACAAAAAAAAATCACCCCATCGTGTCTTTGCACAGGATCCGCGGAACTATTCTGACGTGTTATGTATCGGTCGTATCCAAATGTCACCATACTTGGCATTTCGAGTTTCACACCCCTTTGTTTCTACATATCTCAGTGAGAGCAGATTTTAAACGCTTCTTCAATTGCAAACCAAAACAAGAAACAGATTAAATCTTGAGAATGACATGGAGACGGCATTAACGAAAACTCAACCGTGAATTTTTAAGCTTCTTAATTAGTGCTATTTTAACCATCACATTACATATGTTGTGTTATACTGAAAAATCTACTTTCAATGTGTTTCACTTGACCTTATTAAAAGCCTATTTGTAATGTATTGGGGTAGGGAGTCACTTTGCCTTAATCAAATAGGGTTGCGATTCGGAAAAGGTTAGGAAACGCTGCTCGAGTGTGATCCTATCATATGTTTTAGTCCAAGCATAGTCAAAATATAAGGTTTGTTATTATCCATGTTTCCAGGTATCCATAGGATGGTGGTGGTCTTGAAACATATCCCATATGAATGTAGGAATTGTACTGTATAGTTTTTTTTTAAAGACTGGTTGTGAAAGCCTTTCTTTTCTCTTTTTTGTCCAGATAGCTCTGAAAACGAGTTCTTGCAAATCTGTCATAATACAGCTCTAGAGGAGGGCTGAATAGCCACTCTCCTCATTGTATGACTGTATTCAATGATCTTTCGCATGTACAGTGTTCTATCACTACTTTGCGGTTCGCTTTTTGCAGACTCACTGTTTCGCGGGTTTTTGCCTCCCAGTTTATGAATGGTTGCTGTTGCCCAGAATGGTGTTCTAATACCGCCTTCTGAGAATGATGGAATGTGGAAAGGGGATTCACACCCCTCTCAGAAGAGAGGCAGCCAATCAAGAGAGATTGTAAAGCAAAGCAGAGATAGCTAGCAAAAAATAAAAAGGTGCACAGTTCCTTTCAATCTCTCCTCACTTCTGCCTCACCCTCAGAACTTGATATACATATATAGAATCATAGAGTTGGAAGAGAGCTCATGGGCCATCCAGTCCAACCCCCTGCCAAGAATCAGGAATATTGCATTCAAAGCACCCCCGACAGATGGCCATCTGTCCAGCCTCTGTTTAAAAGCTTCCAAAGAAGGAGCCTCTACCACACTCCGGGGCAGAGAGTTCCACTGCTGAACAACTCTCACAGTCAGGAAGTTCTTCCTTATGTTCAGATGGAATCTCCTTTCTTGTAGTTTGAAGCCATTGTTCCGCGTCCTAGTCTCCAGGGCAGCAGAGAACAATCTTACTCCCTCCTCCCTATGACTTCCTCTCACATATTTATACATGGCTATCATGTCTCCTCTCAGCTTTCTCTTCTGAAGGTAAACATGCCCAGCTCTTTAAGCCGCTCCTCATAGGGCTTCTTCTCCATACTCTTAATCATTTTAGTCACCCTCCTCTGAACACATTCCAGCTTGTCAATATCTCTCTTCAATTGTGGTGCCCAGAACTGGAAACAATATTCCAGGTGTGGTCTGACCAGAAGCGGCCCTAGGTAATTTTCAATGGTAAGCAAACAGTATTTTGCCCCACCCCCCCAAACCAATCACTGATATATATTTTCTGTTCGTCGTGGAAGTTCTGTGTGCCATATTTGGTTCAATTCCATCATTGGTGGAGTTCAAAATCCTCTTTGATTGTAGGTGAACTATACATCCCAGTAACTACAACTCGCATATGTCAAGTTCTATTTTCCCCCAAGAGTGCCTCAAGAGCGCCCCTGGGCAAAATCAACTATACTGCAAATGCTTACTTTGCGTAATGGGTTGAGCCGCCCCTGGGTCTGACCAAGTGTCCCTACTTTGCGGATTTTCACTTTTCGCGGGTGGTCCTGGAACGTAACACCCACGATAAGTGAGGGGGAACACTGTATATCTTACCGCACTGCCACGGATTTATTTATTTTTTTCAGATATTTCTACCTCACCCATCTCAACCCTGGGGGAGGGGGGAGTCAGGGTGGCTACTCCTCCGAACCACTTCATCCCTAACCAGATTTACTTCTCCAAACCTCTTCGTCCCTAATCTCTTTCAAAATTCTCTCCCGGTGTTGCGCTATTGTACGATTTCGCTGTCTCACAACAAAACACCATGTCTTGTTTTCAGGCCTCCGCATTTACGAATTTGTGGTCTTGGATCCGTGCGACCAATCTTACCGTTTCTATTGAGGCCTTCCTCATTTGGGATGCGGTCAAACTCTCTTGAGCATATGCACCGGGCGTCATGGTTTTCCTCGCTGGAATGCAACCGAGTGATCTCCTCATCGGTAGGAGTCATCAGCACCGGCACCGGGCCACCTTCGACAAGAGTTCCCAAGCAGGTGGGACCCTACAAGAAGAGAAAACACATAAACAAGCACAGTCTTTTCCATCACGTTTGAGATTTGACAGCTCAACTTCCCATGACACCAAATTTGTATTTCATAGACATCTCCGTACGGCTGTAACCCACCCCCTGTTCCCCATCTCAAACTTCATATCATGCTGTCAGAGAGCCAAACAAAACAGGTACCTTTTTTCTCGAGTGGCGAAGAAACAGAAGTGACAACCAAACATCCTCGGCCGAGCCAAGGTAAAAACGAAAACATCCCAAACCTGAGAGGTGTGGCAAATTCAAACGAGTTTGAAATCTGGGTCTGCATACCAACGTGAGTAATATGCAGGACAAATATTTCAACCACTTGAGGAAGATAATGACTCGGTGGCGTATCGAATGGGTGTTGCCTGGATCTTAAAGAGCCGGGAATGCTACAAAGGCGGGCTGAATCAGAGAGGCTGAAAGTCTTTCTGCACCTTGAGTGCGAGTTGAATTACATGGTGTGATTAATCCTCTGCTGTCCCAAAAAGTTTTACAACTATCCCAATTTCTCTCTCTTTCTACCACTTGTCCTTGGCTTATATCAATAATAATAATAATAATAATAACAACTTTATTTATACCCTGCCACCATCTCCCCAAAGGGACTCGGGGCAGCTTACATGAGGCCAAGCCCAACAATACAGCCATGTAAATAAACAACATACAATGACAATAAAATATAAAAATAAAATACAAGAAACAATATACTATATATACTCAGGTAAAGGTAAAGGTAGTCCCCTGACATTAAGTCCAGTCATGTCTGACTCTGGGGTGAGGTGCTCATCATTTCTAAGCCGAAGAGCCAGCGTTGTCCATAGACACCTCCAAGGTCATGTGGCCAGCATGACCGCATGGAGTGCCGTTACCTTCCCGCCGGAGCGGTACCTATTGATCTACTCACATTTGCATGTTTTCGAACTGCTAGGTTGGCAGAAGCTAGGGCTGACAGGGGAAGCTCACGCCGCTCCCTGTGACCTTTTGGTCAACAAGCTCAGCAGCTCAGTGCTTTAACCCACTGCACCACCGGGGACCCCCGTATATACTCAAGTATAAGCCTAATTTTTCAACCCTTGTTTTAGGCTGAAAAAGTCCCCCTCAGCTTATACTCGAGTCAAGGTCATTTATTATTTTACTCTGTCATTATTATTATTATTATTATTATTATTATAGTTACCATTTTACTTTATTATTATTACATTTATTATTTTATTTTATAAGTTTTATCATTAAATTTGTTATTTTACTCTATGATTGTTATTATTACATTTATTATTTCACTCTATATTATTATTATTCCATTTCTTATTTTACTTTATTATTATTGGAAGGATACATAAGCACATTTACATTGAAGGTTAGGGCAGTCTTATCTTAAATTACAATTTTATATAAATATTCCAAAACATTTAACCTACTGATGCCTCAATTAATGTAATTTTATTGGTATCTATTTTCATTTTGAAATGTACCAGTAGCTTCTGAATTTCTCACCCTCGGCTTATACTTGAGTCAATCCATTTTCCTAGTTTTTGTGGTAAAATTAAGTAACTCGGCTTATATTCGGATCGGCTTATACTCGAGTATATACGGTAAATAAGCACATCAAACAATCTAAAATCACAATAACTTAAACACAGAAAATAAATCACAGTGGGCAGGGCCGGTAGCAAGGATTAAAAAGTTTAAAACACTGGAAAATGAGGTGGGTTTTTTTGTGTCAGTTGCGACTTGAGAAACTACAAGTCGCTTCTGGTGTGAGAGAATCGGCTGTCTGTAAGGACGTTGCCCACAGGACGCCTGGATGTTTTTGATATTTTACCATCCTTGTGA
Source organism: Anolis sagrei (assembly GCF_037176765.1). NCBI lineage: Eukaryota > Metazoa > Chordata > Lepidosauria > Squamata > Anolidae > Anolis > Anolis sagrei. The sequence goes on along the minus strand of NC_090035.1, from coordinate 72,496,911 downwards.
GAGGCTTCTCTCATGTCCCCGCTTGGGGAGCTGGAGCTGACAGAGGGAGCTCATTCACGCTGTCTTCATATTCGAACCTCTGACCTGTCAGTCTTCAGTCCTGCCGGCACAAGAGTTTAACCCATTATGCCACTGGGGACTCCTTGCAAACCGAGTTCTAAATGCCAAAGCAATTTTGGAACTCAGCAAAAGGAGAGGAAGGGAATCTGGCAAAAGTAAACAGCTGTACCCTCTTCAGCTTTGTGAGCTGTTCAGCATTAATTACTTTGGCAGCCTGGACCATGTACCAAGGCTCTGTGATTCACATTTTAAATAGGCTGCAAGCCCTTCTTGCACCATTAAATGCTTAATGTATCTTTTTCAATGCAATTGATGGAGTTCTACATTCATTTATTTTAATTTTTAGTAGCAGTTCTAGGGGTCAATAATTCTTCCCTATTTTGCCTAGCTCTGAAGTTGAGGGAAAATGTTATTTTTGTAATATACTAAAGCACTGTTGGGGCCGCCTTGGAGCAGCGGGTTAAACCGCTAAGCTGCTGAACTTGCTGACTGGAACGTTGGCAGTTCGAATCCGCAAGACAGAGTGAGCTCCCGTTGTTAGCTCCAGCTTCTGTCAACCTTGTAGTTCAAAAACATGCAAATGTGAGTAGAACAATAGGTTCCGCTTTGGCGAGGTGGAGTGTCTGGCTGAGAGCCACCAGCACTTGTCCAAGGAATCTTTGGCCAGCAAGGTAACAGTGCTCCATGCAGTCATGCTGGCCACATGACCTTGGAGGTGTCTATGGATAATGCCGGTTCTTTGGCTTAGAATTGGAGATGAGCACCACTCGCCAGAGTCGGACCCAACTAGACTTAATGTCAAGGGGAAACCTTTATTTTTTAAGTACTGTTTCTCTACTTTTGGTCCTCTAGATATCCTTGACTTCAGGTCTAATGATTTTAAACAATTGGATGCACTTCTAGGTTTTCTATGAATTAGTGTTCAATGCATATGGAGGACCAAAGGCTGGGAAATCATGGCACTTTAACTTTCAAGGGGAAAAACCTGCGTAACGTGACTGAAATATTAGGAATTTAAATAATAATAATAATTTGAGGAAAACGGTGTTTGAATAAAGACATTTCTATGGTATAGCTTTGCATGATGGAAATTCCTTGGGGAAGTTTGAGGTGAATTGTTCCAGGCAGGAACTTGGGAGAAGCCAAGGCCTGAATTTGCATTCCTGTAATAACTTATCCAAATCTGCCCAGGCATTCACTGAAAAGCCAAAAGAACAAAGAGGAACTCTGGCACATTCTGAGAAACTGCAACAAAACTATGTCAGTGTTGCTTTAACAACAGAAACAGCAGAGCGGGAAATGATTTGGAAAATGAGAGATTGCTAATGTTTGTAAAGCTACTTGGAAGGTTGGGATCATTATTTCTTTCCAACACCTCTATTGGGTTGCTGTGAGTTTTCTGGGCTGTATGTCCATGGTCCAGAAGCATTCTCTCCTGACTCTTCACCCACATCTATGGCAGGCATCCTCAAAGGTTGTGAGGTTTGTTGGAAACTAGGCAAGTGGGGTTTATATATCTGTGACAACCCCACTTTCCTAGTTTCCGACAGACCTCACAATCTCTGAGGATGCCTGTCATATATGTGGCTGAAATGTCAGGAGAGAATGCTTCTGGAACATGGCCATACAGCCCGGAAAACTCACAGCTATCCAGTGATTCCGGCCTTGAAAGCCTTTGACAACGGCTCTATGGATACAGGTTGAGCTTTTCTTCTCCAGAATACTTAAGACCATTGGATTTGGGATTTTAAAAAAGTTTTAAATATTTGAATATACATAATGAGATGTTTGGGAGATAGGACTGAAGTTTAAACCCATTTATGTTTCATATACAACTCATACACATCGCCCGAAGGTCATTATATATTTTTATGATTTTCTGTCTCACAAATAATACTTGTGGATATGAAACCATCAGAAAGCAAAGATGTCACTCTCTCAGCCACCAGATGTTTTGGCCTTCAACTTCTAGAAGTCCCAGTTGACCAAGTCAGTTATAAGGCATGGTTGGAGTTGTAGTCTAAACATCTGGAGCACATGACGTTCCTAACCTTTTCTTTAGACCAGTGATTCCCAAACTCTAATCCTCTAGGTCAGTGGTTGCCAACCTTTTTTTTTGACCAGGAACCATTGACCAGGGACTACTTAGACCAAGGACCACTTGAATAGGGACCACTTTGACCAGGCACCACTTTTCAACATTAGTACCAAAAGGGTTACGAATCAGTTTTTGGTAAACTTTAGATTCAGTTTGGTTATTTGGGGTGCTGATTCATGAAACTGCATTGGATAGACCACATCAGCTCTAGTTTCTGACACAGAACATATGCCATCCAGTAGTTGCCATCTGCTTGCCCACAGAAAACCATATTTATAATCTAGAGCTGATGTGGTAGTAGTAATGCTTTGTGGATAGTCAGCTTCTCCCTTCCCGAAATCCCCGTTGAGAAGGTTTCGTGAGATCGGTTGCTCTCATTACCATGTGGTTTTGAGGTGTAGTAATGGAGAGGCTATTTTCATTTTTGCAGACCACTGGTGGTCCTCAGACCACAGGCTGGGAACCACTGCTCTAGGTTTTGGGGACTTCAGGTCCCAGAAGATTCATCTGCCTTGGACAATGATCTGGGATTCTGGGAGCTGAAGTCCAAAACACCAGGGAGCCCAAAGTTTGGTAAACATTGCTTTAGAAAATAGCATTTTGTTCTTCGTGTTGTCACCAGTGAAGTACAAACACCATCATGAAGATGAACCTACAGTATGATTCAAAAAACAAGTCAGAAACCATGGAATGCTTGAGTGAGAAGACATGATATACCTGAATTTCAGGGAAGGATAGGATAGTATACTGCATATAGTATGGCAATGTGAGCCCAAGCCTTGCCTACTAATGGCCAAGTCTGCAAACTTCTGGAGTTCTGGTCTTCCCCTTTCCCCAGGCTCTTCTTCCTAGGGCTGGCTTCCTTTCCAGGCCTTCGAGTCTTACGGAGTTTTGCGGAGATCTGTTTATTCACAAAGGCACATAGTTCTTTTGAGAAAGACGATGGGCAGCATATGGAAACAAGCAAAGGCTAAATAAAAAAACTGGGGTGGAATGTGTCTCTCCATGGCATTTTGGTGGTAGCCCTCCAAAAGGATGTTGAGATGTCACCTTATCTACCATTCTTGGTGCATCTACTCAGTAGAATTAGTGACACTGCTTTTGCTACTGTGAGTCAAAGCTATGGAATAATGGGAAATGTAGTTTGGTGAGCTGTATGGCCATGGTCTAGAGGCATTCTCTCTTGATGTTTCGCCTGCATCTATGGCAAGAATCCTCAGAGGTAGTGAGGTCTGTTGGAACTAGGAAAAAGGGTCCTTTGTCTCATCCTGGTCATTCCACAGATATATAAACCCTTTTTCCTAGTCAGGGACATCTAATCACCTCTCAACAAAATATTGCTCCAGGCACTGTCAGACCATCATATGCTAATCAAGGTGGTCAGTTGAAACATTCACACCTAGCTCCAGCAGACAAGAGTCCTTTGTCCCACCCTGGTCATTCCACAGATATATAAACCCTTTTTCATAGTTCCAACAGACCTCACTACCTCTGAGGATGCTTGCCATAGATGCAGGCGAAACGTCAGGAGAGAATGCCTCTAGACCATGGCCATACAGCCCGAAAAAACCTACAACAACCCAGTGATTCCGGCCATGAAAGCCTTCGACAATACATAGCACTAGTACTCTTTGGCAAAGAAGACAAAAATTCTTGTAAAACTACAACTTCCAGGATTCCATAGCACTGAGCAACGGTAGTTCAAGAGGTGTCAAACTGCATTAATTTGATATATATTGGATTTGATTTATGACTTCCTCCTCGTTTCCATCAGTAGCTTGCACTTGTTTATTGGTAGCATTCTTTCTCAAGTTAACTGTAACCCTTTTTGTGCATTTTCTTTAGCAAAGGCAAGATTGATAAAACTCTTTATTGTGTCAGAAGCGACTTCAGAACATACTGAAAGTTGCTTCTGGTGTGAGAGAATTAGCCACCTACAGAGACGTTACCCAGGAGATGCCCGGATGTGTTACCATCCTGCTGGGAGACTTCTCTCATGTCCCTGCAAGCTAGAGCTGACAGACGGGAGCTCACCCCGTCTCTCAGATTTGAACCGGCAACCTTCAGGTCAGCAGTCCAGCCAACACAAGGATTTAACCCATTGCACCTCCATGGCTCCATATTCTTTAAGTTGAAAAATCAATCATGATAATAAACTTGCTGGCCACGGTTGGAAACAGGATACAGGGTTTAACAGCTTCTGTCTGATCCAGCCGGGTTCTTCTAATGCGTACACAATATACTGTTACAAGCAAGCCCAAACAGCTTCTGGAAATGTAAATGGATGCAACGTCACAATGGCAATTCAGCCAGATGAAAATGTTCCCGCCCAGGAGCACAATACTAGGAAAAGCAAGAAGCAAGCCAGCCTTGAAAAGCAGAGCGTGACTAAGACTATAGAGGAGACAGCTTTGTTTTGACAGCCAGTAAGTGCTGCCAAGATACTCATTATGATTATTGATTACGAAGGAATTTCCGGTTATTATATATCCTCCCGACCTATTCTACTTACAATGTAGTTCAAAAGCAATTTTAAAAGGCTGTGGATCTATACATAAAACAGTTTATTTAAACATCTGATGGGACTTGCTCCGTTACTTGCACAGATTCCTTGCACTTCTAAACAGAAGCAAGAGGACAGGCAAAAATGCAATGGATGATGGTGTTATTGGACTGTAGTGCCCATCAGCCTAAGCTAGTGCAGTGAACAGTCAGGGAATGATAGGAGCGGCAGTCCAAAAAATACTTCGAGGGCTATATAATTCCCAGTCTTGATCTAACAGAGGAGGAAAGCAACACTGAAATAGATTTGTCCAGCCTTGCCTTGCCCAGCCTTTTCATAGTTGGTCATGTCCATTTTGTAATTCTGGCCATTGGTATTTCAAACCCGCCTAATGGAGTTATAATGAAACTGGTTTTTAAATTTTTGTGTTTGTTTTAGCAGGATTTTATGTTTATGTTTTATGATGTTATTTTGATTTGTTTGTATGCTTTTCCTTTCTGGCAATTGAATGTTTTCCCTTATGTTGGAAACTGCACTGAGTCCTCTTGAGGAGATAGGGCAGTATATAAAATGTTTATTATTGTTTGTGTTGTTGTTGTTGTTGTTGTTATTATTATTATTATTATTATTATTACTACTACTATTATAGATTTGGCTGAGTAATAGTCTTAGAATATTTAGAACACCAAAGCATCCAATGTCAATCTCCCTGGATGCTGAAAAAGCTTTTGATAAATTGAATTGGGAAATCTTTATGTCCATAATACAAAAGATGGATTTCAATTTACAACATTCAATATGCAAAAATCATAGTAAAGTGAGATTTAACAAACTCGTGCAAAATCCAGACAGGAACAAGACAAGGCTGCTCACTTTTCCTACTATTGTTTATCCTCTCAATTGAAACTTGAATAAGGGATATTTGGTGAAATGAAGATATTAAAGAACTTTTTTGTGTCAGGGGTGACTTGAGAAACTGCAGGTTGCTTCTGGTGTGAGAGAATTGGCCGTCTGCAAGAACGTTGCCCAGGGGACACCTAGATGTTTTGATGTTTTTCCATCCTTGTGGAAGGCTTCTCTCATGTCCCTGCATGGGGAGCTGGAGCTGACAGAGGGAGCTCATCTGCAGCTCATCCTCGGATTCAAACCTCTGACCTGTAGGAGTCCTGCCAGTACAAGAGTTTAACGCATTGCGCCACCGGGGTCTCTAATGGAAAAAAATATTTTTGTTGCTACTTCATAACTGTAATTTTGCTACTGTTATGAATCATAATGTAAATATCTGATATGCAGGATGTATTTTCATTCTCTGGAACAAATTTGGCACTAATACTTGATACACTCAAATTTGAATACTGGTGTGGTTGTGGGGGAGGATTGCTTTTGTCATTTGAGAGTTGTAGTCACTGGGATTTATAGTTCACCTACAATCAAAGACCATTCTGAACTCCACCAATGATGGAATTTTACCAAACTTGGCACACAGTTGTCCCATGACCAACAGAAAATACTGAAAGGGTTTGGTGGGCACTGACCTTGAGTTCTGGAGTTTTAGTTCACCTACATCCAGAGAGAACTGTAGACTCCAACAATGATGGATCTGGCCCAAATTTGAAATGAATAATCAATATGCCGAAGTGTGAACACTGGTGGAGTTTGGGGAAAATAGACCTTGACATTTGGGAGTTGTAGTTGCTGGGATTTATAGTTCACCTACAATCAAAGAGCATTCTGAACCCCATCAACGATAGAATTGGGCCAAACTTCCCATAGAGAACCCCCACGACCAACGGAAAATAGTGTTTTCTGATGGTTTTTGGTGATCCCTCTGGCACCCCCTTGTCACCTCCAGGTTGAGAAATGCTGCTCTAAGTACTGTTCCATTTAAGACAGTAAGGTATCTGGTTAGAAGGAAATGCAGGTGTGGGGTGAGCACTGTTTATTTTCTCAGAAGGCTCTGCATGTCTTGCCAAACCACACAATTTCTGGCTCCTGGCCCAGCGGTTTGAGAAACCCAAGAAGAAACATTGTTGTGTTTGATATAGGAAGGAGCCTTCCAAAATACATAAACACAGGGAGAGATAATGCTGTCCTGTTTGTAAACTTGGAAACAAATAGAGACATGTTCTTTATGACTTTCGGAGCCTGGAATCGGAGCTTTGGAAACGTTCCTTTTGGGGACTACAGCTCTCATTGCTTTTCTGTGGGATTGTGCAAGTAATATTCCACAGAAAGAACAATTCCAAACTGTAGGATGCCTGTAATTTGTTGTGGTTAGTTCCCTCCCATAGTGATCTCATTTTAATAGTGATAACATATACTAGCTTTGTCCGAACAGGACATGCAAAGAACTTGGGTAACATTAATAAATACAGGCTTTCTCTGTAATTCTAATCTCTTATCTCATCTATGCTCATGATCTCTCTTCCCAATCTCTGGTCCAACCAGCTCTGTACTGTTGGACCTCCACATTTGTGGATTTAGCTGCTGTGGATTTAATTATTCATTGATTTGTTTAATGTTAATATTTGATTAACATGAAATACTGGAAGAGTTTGGTGGGTGTTGACCTTGAGTTTGGGAATTGTAGTTCACCTACATCCAGAGAGCACTGTGGACTCAAACAATGATGGATCTGGACCAAACTTGGCACAAATATTCAATATGCCCAAATGCGAACACTGGTGGAGTTTGGGAAAAATAGACCTTGACATTTGGGAGTTGTAGTTGCTGGGATTTATAGTTCACCTACACTCAAAGAGCTTTCTGAACCCCACCAATGATAGAATTGGGCCAAACTTCCCTCATAGAACCCCCATGACCAACAGGAAATGCTGTGTTTTCCGATGGTCTTTGGTGACCCCTCAGACACTTCCCTTGTGACCCTCCCAGGGGTCCCGACCCCAAGGTTGAGAAATGTTGACCTAGAGATTCCTGGAGAAGTTTAAGTGTTCTTTCTGTTGAAAACGTTAGGAGCCTCCAGTGGCACAATGGGTTAAATGGTAATGCCAGCAGGACTGCTGACTGAAAGGTCATCAGTTCGAATCCGGGGAGCAGGGTGAGCTCCCATCTGTCAGCTCCAGCTTCCAACTGGGTGTCCTCTGGGCAATGTCCCTGCAGACGGCCAATTCTTTCACATCAGAAGCAACTTGCTGTTTCTCAAATTACAGGCACAACGCCTAACATTGCCCTCTTAGATAAGAATTCTGTCTTCCTATGATAATGTTTTTAGCATTGCAGTCACTTAAAAGTTTAGTTAAGCATCTCAAAATGCAGTTTAGGCACCCAAAGGAAAGGGACAAAAGGAATATTAACACATAGTAAAAAGAAGAGTAACAAGTGTGAACTATTTTCCATGTCTTACTCTCTCCAATGATAATAATGGGGACACTACAGAAAAATTGATTAGGAAATAGAATTCCCATTTGATGGGGCAACGTTCTCATTTACTCCCTGAGGTAACTCTACCCCTGATATGAAGAGACCAACGTGGTGGGAGAATATCTCAACATCATTCTGCAAGTTCTTTATTCATTTGTGCTCCTCCTCTCCAGTATAACTGCAATTGAAAGAATATGCTATTCTCACAATGAGCAGCCCGTACAAGGTGTCATTTTGCCTATAACAACTCCCTCACCTGGCGAGGAAGGAGGTCACCGCAAAATGAGAAGATAATATGGATAGCCAAGTACAAAGCCGGCACTTTAACTGTCATGGCAATCTCCTATCGGATTTTGGGATTTGCAATTTAGGGAGAGGCATTTGGAATTCTTGGGTGATGAGTTCTACGTCCCCAACAAACTACAAGTCACAGGATTCCATAGTTGTGGCAATTAAAGTGGAATCTTAACACTATAATTCTGTAGTGTGAACAGGCCCGTGGCCAAAGCTTGCCAAGACAAGATGGCCAAACAACTAGCTTGCCTAAGACATTTTGGTGCTCATCCTAAGAGTCAAAGATAGTGTGCTAACATCTGTCTGTCTTTCTGCCTATCTATCTATCTATCTATCTATCTATCTATCTATCTTTCCATTCATTTATCATCAGTCCCTCTGTCCATCCGTCTGTCCATACATTTATCCATCCATCCATCCATCCATCCATCCATCCATCCATCCACCATTTGTTTGTCTGTCCGTACATTTATCCATCCATCCATCCATCCATCCATCCATCCATCCATCCATCCATCCACTATTTGTCTGTCTGTCCATACATTTATCCATCCACCATCAGTCTGTCTATCTGTACATTTATCCATCCATCTATCATTTATTTATTTATTTATTTATACGCTTGTATACCGCTAATATCTCAGCCTAAGTCGGTGACTCATTGCGGTTTACAACACTTAAAAAACAGTATTCAATTTAAAAATATAAAACACATATACAATACAAATTATTGGGCCACCAATAATAATCCTATGCATCTCGTAACTGGAATCGCAATCCAAAATTCGTCGTCCATGATTACCAATCCTTTAGTCATCAAAATTCGTTGCAACGGATCAATCAATCCATCATCTGTCTTTCTGTCCGTACATTTATCCATCCATCCATCCATCCATCCATCCACCATTTGTCTGTTTGTCCATACATTTATCCATCTATCCATCCACCATTTGTCTGTCTGTCCATACATTTATCCATCCATCCATCCATCCATCCACCATTTGTCTGTCTGTCCGTACATTTATCCATCCATCCACTATTTGTCTGTCTGCCCATACATTTATCCATCCATCCACCATTTGTCTGTCTGCCCATACATTTATCCATCCACTATCAGTCTGTCTATCTGTACATTTATCCATCCATCTATCCTTCCATCATCTGTCTTTCTGTCCATACATTTATCCATCCATCCATCATCCACCATTTGTCTGTCTGTCCATACATTTATCCATCCATGCATCCACCCACCCACCATTTGTCTGTCTGTCCGTACATTTATCCATCCGTCCACGATTTGTCTGTCTGTCCGTACATTTATCCATCCATCCATGCATCCAGCCATCCATCCATCCACCATTTGTCTGTCTGTCCATCCATCCATCCATCCATCCATCCATCCACCATTTGTCTGTTTTTCCGTACATTTATCCATCCATCTATCCACAATCTGTCTGCCTGTGCGTACATTTATCCATCCATCCATCCATCCATCCATCCATCCATCCATCCATCCATCCATTCATCCATCCATCCATTTATCTAGTCTACCTATGAATAATAAACACAATAATTATACAATGATGCTCTTGAATGGTACTCCAAAGCCAGCTACCAAATAGTAATATTCACCATGTACCAAACCTATGCTTTGGAAGAGATCCACTTGCAGAGACAGAACTTGGAAAAAGTTACTTTTTTGTAAATGCAACTCCCCTAATCCATCAGCCATTGCGATCACTGGCCATTTCTGCATCTTATTTCTGCAACTTTTTTTGGACATGCCACGAAATCCTGTAGCCAATGTGGTCACAGGTCATTTGGACTTAGAGTTTCTGTGAGTTCTAGAACCAAAAAACCCCAGTGTTTCAAACTTGGGAAGGATACATGTAGCTTCGAGTTGATATATTCAGTCTTTCCCAATCACCAAAGCCCCAAAAGATAAAGGCACTTACCGCAGGTCAAATAAGTAGCCCTTTGGAACAGACTGAGCCAACAACTTCCTTGTGACACAATTCCTTCTGCATCCCACTCTGGCACCAAATGGTTTGCAAACCATCGCCCAACTTGGTATCTCTGTCCCAGATATTACCTTTCCCGTTCTGGGAGGGACCCAACGTGCTTTATTTCTCCCAGGATCGCTCCTTTTGCTGTTGAAGGAGGCAGTTGGGGAACATTCCTGCTCCAGGGCCTCCACCCCTCTTCTATCGCTACTGAACATTACATGAGCTCCCCTGACCTGTTTTCTTAGACGGGGTTGCGAAAGAGAAGGGGAACGTGGAGGCGGACATTACAGGCACCTCATCTTTGCAAGTCAGAAAACACGAGGCTCATTTGAATCCCATGAAGTCAGAATATCAGGAAACAGAAAGCCAGGCTTTGCTAAATGCTGCAAGAGGTGAAGCTGCTGGAGTAAACAATGAACTTGTTATCCACCCCCCAAATAAGAAGTCTTCCCTTCCTAATCACATTTTCCTTTGCATCCCATTTGTACCATTCCAAAGAGTGAAACATTGAAAGTCATCCACATCTTGGTTGAACCCTGGGCTTCTTATGTATGTTGGAAACAGAATTGCGGCAATGCACAATTTAGTAGAGGTCTTTTTTTTTCATGTCAGGAGTGACTTGAGAAACTGCAAGTCGCTTCTGGTGTGAGAGAATTGGCCGTCTGCAAGGATGTTGCCCAAAGGACGCCTGGATGTTTTGAAACCGCCCTGAATCCCACCGGAGAAATAGAGCGGTATATAAATAAACTTTTATTTTTTTATTTTTTATAGAACTCCAATATGCTGGTGATAACGTAGTCTGTGCACATTCCGAAAAAGGCCTACGAGCCACTCTAAACATCATTGCAGAAGAATACAAGAAGCTCAGCTTCTCATTGAACATCGAGAAAACCAAAGTGCTCTTCTGGCAGTCACCAGGCAATCCCTCTGCAATCCCAGAAATACAGCTTAATGGTGTAGCTTTAGAAAATGTTGACCATTTCTGTTCCCTTGGCAATCACTTCTCCACAAAAGTCAACATTGACACTGAAATACAACACCGTCGGAGCTCTGCGAGGGTAGCATTTTTTCCGAATGAAGCAGAGAGTGTTTGAGGATAGGGAAACCAAGGTGCTTGTTGGTAAAGCTATTTTCCTCCCAACCCTGCGAAACGTGGACTGTCTACAGACATCGCACTCAACCTCCAAGTCAACTTGTTCTCAATAGATCTTAAATATTCAGGTCATCCTTGGTTGAGTTTCTCCATCTACAGATATCACACTCAACTCTTGGAATGATTCCAACAGCATTGCCTCCAAAAAATCCTACAAATCTCTTGGGAGAACAGGCAGACAAATGTTAGCGCGCTGGAAGAAGCAAAAACCACCAGCATTGAAGCAATGCTCCTCCGTCACCAACTCCGCTGGACTGACCATGTTGTCTGAATGCTCAATCACCATCCCCCAAAGCAGTTATTATATTCCCAACTCAAGAATGGGAAAGGTAATGTTGGTGGACAGGAAAAGAGATTTAAAGATGGTCTGAAAGCCAACCTTAAAAATTGTGGCATAGACACCTCTCAGAAGCCCTGGTCTTCGAGCGCTCTAACTGGAGGTCAGCTGTGACCAGCAGTGCTGCAGAATTCGAAGAGGCTTGAATGGAGGATGAAAGGAAGAAATGTGTCAAGGGGATGGCATGTCATGCCAACCCTGACCGGGACCACCTTCCATCTGGAAACCGATGTCCTCATTGTGGAAGAACATGTGAATCAAGAATAGGGCTCCACAGTCACCTATGAACCCATCACCAAGATACTACACTTGGAAGGCCATCATACTCGGACAATGAGGGATCGTCTAATTAAGTTAGTAAGATCTTAAATATTCAGGTCCTCCTTGGTGGAGTCTCTTCATCTGGGATGAGATCTTCCTCTTTTCCTTCTACCTTTGTCATTGTCTTTGCTAGTGAACCTGTCTTCTTATATGGCCAAAGTACATTGTACAACATGTCAATGTATTGTTGAAGGCTTTCATTGCCGGGATCACTGGGTTGCTGTAAGTTTTCTGGGCTGTATGGCCATGTTCCAGAAGCATTCTCTCCTGATGTTTCGCCTGCATCTATGGCAGGCTTCTTCAGAGGTTGTGAGGTTATCTGGATCAACCTCCAAGGATCCCTGCCATAGATGCAGGTCAAAGGTCAGGAGAGAATGCTTCTGGAACATGGCCATACAGCCCAAAAAACTTACAGCAACCCTACAACAGCTCAGTTTCATCACATTGGATTTTAGGGAGAGCTCAGGCGCCATTTGTCCCAAGGCCCATGTGTTGGTCTTTTTAACAAACTACTCTTCTCCAGTTAATTAACTATTTATTTATTTATTTATTTGTGGCATTTATATGCTGCCCTTCTCACCCCGAAGGGGACTCCGAGTGGCTTACGAGATATATATACATACAATATATTATATTATTAGCATAGTACAATATCAGTATTAAATATTACTATAGTGTACCATAACATTATATTGTAATATTATTAGTAATATTACATCTATCTATATAAATAAAGTATAATGTTCGTTTGTGGGATTAACAAAACTCAGAAACCACTAGACGAATTAACACCAAATTTGGACACAAGACACCTAACAACCCAATGTATGTCCTTCACTAAAAAAAAATGATTTTCTCATTTGGGAGTTGTAGTTGCTGGGATTTATAGTTCACCTACAATCACCTACATTCTGAACCCCACCAACGATGGAATTGAACCAAACTTGGCACACAGTTCTCCCATGACCAACAGAAAATACTGGAAGGGTTTGGTGGGCAGTGTCCTTTGGTTTTGGAGTTGTAGTTCACCTACATTGAGAGATCACTGTGGACTCAAACAATGATGGATCTGGACCAAACTCTACACGAATACTCAATATGCCCAAATGTGAACACTGGTGGAGTCTGGGGAAAATAGAATCTTGACATTTGGTAGTGGTAGTTGCTGGGATTTATAGTTCACCTACAATCACAGAGCATTCTAAACCCCACCAACGATAGAATTGGGCCAAACCTCCCACACAGAACCCCCATATGGGCCACAGCAGCGCGTGGCAGAGGACGGCTAGTGTAATATAAATATATAATTATAATGTATTATTATTATTATTATTATTATTATTATTATTATTATTATTATTAGTATATTGCATTACATTATAATATTATAAATTTAATTTCCATTCTATTTACTTTCTTTACTGACCAGCTTTCACAACCATATATAGGGATGGGAAATACAATGACACGGACAATCCTAACTGTAGTGTTCAATGATTTATCTTCTTTACATATCAAGAGCTTGTCTGGTTCCTCCAGTGGTGTCCTCCCCAGCCCTTGATTGCAGTCATCATTCTAATTAATGACTGAGTCAAAGAATGGGAAATCTTAATGTCTTAATCACCTACTTTAAAGTTATGTAACCCATCCGTTATCATTATTTTTGTTTTCTTAACCTTCAACTGCAAACCTGCCTTTGCACTTTCTTCAGTGACTTTCTTCAGTAATTGCCCCATTTGCAGCAATTGAAGTAGACTGAAGATAAAGACAGAAAGTGGAAGGAGGAAAGAGACACCGGGACATTTGTAAAGCAGCTGAAAAGGTGGGATGGCAGAGGTCAGATGCAACTGTCTTTCAGATTGCATAGGTCAACAGCAAGCTAGACTATTAATGGTCAGGAGCTCACTCCGACCCAGGCTGGCTTTGAACTCATGACCTCTCGGTCAGTAGTGATTTAATGCAGCTCCTAACTAGCTTTATTTAACTAACCACATTATTTGCTTTGAACTGGAATATATGACTGTGGACTCAGACACAGCCCAGTCCATATGTATTTATTTACCTGTCATATCCTACTTTTCATCCAATAGGATGCTCAAAGTTGCTCACTGTGTAGCTTAAAGCAAAACTCAATTACATAGTATGGATTTTTTTAAAAAAAAATGAAATAATCCCATCCAAAATGAATATAGAGCCATTAAAAACATGTTTAAAACAGTAAGGATAAATATCCCATGGAATCCTTTTTGCCACAACTAATGAAAAGTCAAAATAAACAGGTCTTTGTTTGGGTTCCTGTGAGTTTTCCATACTGTATGGCCATGTTCCAGAAGCATTCTCTCCTGACGTTTTGCCCACATCTATGGCAGGTATCCTCGGAGGTTGTGAGGTCTGTTGGAAACTAGGCAAGTGAGGTTTATATATCTGTGGAATGATGTCCAGGGTGGGAGAAAGAGCTCTTGGCTGCTGGCGGCAAGTGCGAATGCTGCAATTTGTTGGAAGTTGTAAATGTAAATAAATAGAAGCTTTACCACAGTTTCTGAACCAAAATATACCCTGCAGTATAATAAAAGTCTCACTCGGGCTTGTGCAACAAGTAACAGTATCTTTACTTTCTACTTTAACAGTATCTTTACTTTCTACTTTAAAAATCCAAAAAGAAAGGACATACTGTTTCCAATGGAGATAAATGATTTCTGTTTGTAAATGCATATATTACTACCAACATTTTTTTCTTTTTGTTCTTTTTGCAAATAGTAAATGCACACTCCATTCTATATAGGACTGTGCACATTTCTTGGGTGCTAACATATTTTCTATTTCAAACAGGGCAACAATATATACAGCATTTTCTCTGAGTTCACACAGAGAACAGAGGGAATAAGTAGTCCCTTTTAACAGTCTTGAAATATTCTTCATTTGCTTTATAAATAACCAGGCTTCGGAGAGTTGGCAGCCATTTCCTTTACGACTGTTTTCAGTCAGCGCTCTCTTCACTCTCCGAGGTGAAAGTGGCAGTTAAAACCATTTGTCTCATAAGCAAACCAGAGACAGTAGCCAATCAGAATTCTGACTCCTGGCATGATCAGCCAATCAGCTGCCAACACATACCTTTCCAGTCAAACTCTTTCATAGGAGCCCCCAGCATTACAGTGGGTTAAAGCCCTGTGCCGGCAGGACTGAAGACCGACAGGTCACAGGTTTGAATCCGGGGACAGTGGGATGAGCTCCCTCTATCAGCTCCAGCTCCTCATGTGGGGACATGAGCTTTTCACGAGGATGATAAAACATCAAAACATCTGGGCATCCCCTGGGCAACGTCCTTGCAGACGGCCAATTCTCTCACACCAGAAGTGACTTGCAGTTTCTCAAGTCGCTCCTGACATGACCAAAAAACAAACAAACAAAAACAAAACAAAAAAACCCATTTCATCATGGTGCCTTCTTATAAATTCCCACACAATTAGCCACCTTAATTAGCATTGAATAGCCTTGCAACTTCAAAGCCTGGCTGCTTCCTGTCTGATGGGGAATACACTTACCTAGTTTTCA
Organism: Anolis sagrei; assembly: GCF_037176765.1. NCBI lineage: Eukaryota > Metazoa > Chordata > Lepidosauria > Squamata > Anolidae > Anolis > Anolis sagrei. The sequence continues at coordinate 72,481,206 of NC_090035.1, read as the reverse complement.
ACAGACCTCACAACCTCTGAGGATGACTGCCATAGGTGTGGGTGAAATATCAGGAGAGAATGCTTCTGGAACATGGCTATACAGCCTGGAAAACTCACAGCAACCCAGTGATTCCAGCCACGAAAGCCTCCAACAACACATTGAATTGGGTCTGTCCCTGCCAAATCAGGACAATTGGATGGTATGCAGTGCTGATCCATCAAAAGAGATTTGTATGTATAAATCAGCTTTGTACTCATGTTGCTGCTTTGGCTGCGAATATGAATTCACATCCATATAGTGATGCTGACTTAAGCTTGTTTGTGGTTAGTTTGATCTCTCTTCTGATACAAAGCAGGAGATGTTTATCCCCACCTGGGGCCACCACTTTTCCTCTGTGAATACATTATGGATTACAGCGAGACTCTAATTATTATTTGTAATGCCTAGAGAGAAGCATTATAATGCCTGCAAGTATGTAATTTGCACTGAATAGAATTAACATAGAGTTGACTTTTCGATGCAGACGTTCTGAACTTGGAAATGTTGCTCTTTCTATCTATTGCCTCCAGAATCATGTTGATTATAGAATCTGAGAATTGCAGAAATTGCACTCAGGTACAAATATAGCATATCTACCGTATATAGATATATAGCCAATAGAGATTAACTATCTAAGTTTTAGTTTAACAATTTCTAGAGGTTCACAAGTTCCCAATCCTGATGTAGCTTTTCGATGTTATACCAGCTTCTCAAGGGCAAAATTACTTAGATATTGAAGGTATTTCTTTGGCAAGGCTAATATGGATTTAAAAAATATTTTAGTGACCATTACCATTAACAGTTTTGTTTATTCCATTGTCTTGGGATAAGACAGTCAATCTGCTGACTGGGATCTATTCTAATTCATTATAATTAATCATTCCATCCAGCCAATCCCTTTGCAATGCCAGAAATACAGCTTGATGGTGTAACGTTAGAAAATGTTGACCATTTCCACTCCCTTGGCAGCCACCTCCCACAAAAGTCACCATTGACACTGAAATACAACAGCGCCTGAGCTCTGCGAGTGCAGCATTCTTCCAAATGAAGCACGGAGTGCTTGCGGATCAGGACATTGGTAGAGACAACAAGGTGCTTGTTGTTAAAGCTATTGTCTTCCGAATCTTGTTATACACCTGTTGGAGTTCAGCCTGTGATTGTGTTTCAGGAACAGGGTGCTTTGGATGTGGGAACTGATGTCAATGAATTTCAAGATGGTAATGGTTTGGTCAATGATACGGATGCAGAGAAGGACCAGGAGACCCCTGTGCAAAGTGTAGTTTCCTATGAGAATGTCCCTGAAGGGAGTGCAACAGATAATATACTCCCTGAATTGCTACCAGAGGGGTCCCAGGATTTGGGGCTTGAAAACAACTGAGCACCTGGCCAAGCTGTGAGACTTAATGAGCAAATAGATAGGCGAGAGGAAATTAGTCAAAACAGACAGGTCGAACAGTGCCTTCGGCGGTCTGCCAGACTTCGACAGAAAAAGATAAGGGGATTTCAAGTAAAACAAAAACAATTCCTGAGTGCGTGGAATAGCTTAACGAGGGGATAAAAGTTCAATGTTTGGGAAATATGGTCAGATGAAGCATCAGACCTCACAACCTCTGAGGATGCTTGCCATAGATGCAGGCGAAACGTCAGGAGATAATGCCTCTAGAACATGGCCATATAGCCCGAAAAAACCTACAACAACCCAGTGATTCCAGCCATGAAAGCCTTCGACAATACAGATGAAGCATTGTTGGAATCAAGTGAAGTTCTCGTCCTTTGTTTCATGGAAGCTTTGCTTGGCGGATTCTTGTCTAAGTATTTCTTGTTCATGGTTTGGACTCTTGGAAGGTATGAATGCCTACTCATGCCTTGGATTAATGTTTCCTGTTTTTCTGAATTATATTAGAGAAGTGTAGACTTTGTTTTTATAGACTTTGCTGAACTTTACCCTGGACTATTTTTGCTCCTGCTTATCTTCTTACCTAATTGGATTTACCTATCTCTTTTAAGTGCTTTTTACTTGATGATTTCTAATTATCTTCAATAAAAGGATTGTTTTCCAACGGTATAGTGTTTCTAAAATCAGAGAGCTTTTCCTGTCCTGGAGTGCAACAATGCCTGCGAAACATGCACTGTCTACAGACATCACGCTCAACCTCCAAGTCAACTCATTCTCAATAGATCTTAAATATTCAGGTCATCCTTGGTTGCGTTTCTCCATCTACAGATGTTACACTCAACTCCTGGAATGATTCCATCATCATTGCCTCTGAAAAATCCTGCAAATCTCTTGGGAAGACAGGCGGACAAATGTCAGCGTGCTGGAAGAATCAAAGACCACCAGCATTGAAGTGATGCTCTTACGCCATCAACTCTGCTGGACTGGCCACGTTGTCTGAATCCTACTTGGACAACGAGGGATCACCTAGTAAGTAATTAAAGCCAATTTTAAAATCTGTGGCATAGACACAGAGAACTGGGAAGCCCTGGACCTTGAGCACTCAAACTGGAGGTCAGCTGTGACCAGCACTGCTGCAGAATTGAAAGAGGCACAAATGGAAGGCAAAAGGGAGAAACGTGCCAAGAGGAAGGCGTGTCAAGCCAATCTTGACCATGATCAACTTCCACTTGGAAACTGATGCCCTCACTGTGGAAAAACATGTTGGGTCTAGAATAGGGCTCCAGAGTCACCCACGTATTCACCGCCAAGACGCTATGTTTGGAAGGACATCATACTTGGGACAATGAGAGATCGCCTAAGTAAGTATGTAATTCTTCCATGATTTATCCATTCTTTAGGATGTGAATATAAATTATATTATCCATTCACATGAATGCACAAGACAGATACGGGAACTTCTAGGTTTGCAGAAATATAGGTGGAGGGAAAGCCCTGAAGGGGTAGGGTGGCTCCCAAAAAGCAATGGTCATAAAGTACTGACTAATGGGGAGACCAAAACAACAACAACAACAACAAAGAGAATAAAACAATACAACTGAGATCCTGAACAGCTTCCCAAGTTAAGTGTTCAGAAATATGAAATATTCTAAAATCCTTAATTGTCCACATGAGTAGTTGAGCGAGAGACATGTTTGCTTTTTGATGGTTCAATGTACATACACGTTGTTTCGCACACAAAATAATTATTTATTGTATACAATTGCCTTTAGGAAATGTGTACGATGACTATGAAACATAAATGAGTTTTGTGGTTGGAGTCGATCCCACCTCCAAGATATCCCATTATGCATATATATGGAAACATTTCAGAATTGAGGAAGTGTGTGGGGAAATATGAGGTTGCCCTTCTTCTTCAGGAAATACTTTGGTTACTCTGAGCAGTCTAGTCATATTTCTCAGGATGTATTTCTATGGAAATGATACAACCAGTCTAGCGTTGTGGTCAGAGTAGTAATTCATGATGCCACTCCAATGGACCTCCTCCCATACCAGACCAATCACAATATTGTATCTAAAATACCACAAAATTTAGCAAAACCAGTGACTACAATAAAATGCTAGCACCAGAAAGAACAGCGTGTGGTTATAGTGCATACAGGTGAAACCACGCGTTTCAAAGCATCGTTATAATTCAGTAATAAAGACAGCTCTTATTGGAGTCCATGTACATTTGATGGTGCAAAAAGTAAGAGCATATTTTTATAGGTATGTGTAGCATGGACCTGCAAAAAATGCTTTTGTGGTTATCTATAATTATATTTTATTTTAAAAATGAATACATTTCCGCTGGAATACTCTTTTTAGTCCCAATAATAATAATAATAATAATAATAATAATAATATACTCCTGACCTCATAATCATGTTAAAAAACAAAGTATGGATAGTCAGTGTTGCAACTGGAAAAGTTGACACGATATGAGGATTTAAAGATCGAACTGCAAAGACTATGGCACAAGCCACTCAAGGTGGCCCCAATGGTGATCGGCACACTGGGTGCAGTGCCTCAAGACCTTGGCCTGCACTTAAACACAATTGGCACTGACAAAATTACCATCCACCAGCTGCAGAAGGCCACCTTATTGGGATCTGCATGCATTATTTGCCAATACATCACACAGTCCTAGACACCTAGGAAGTGTCCGACGTGTGAGTCTACTTTATTTGTCCCATGCAGTTTAAGACACAGATGCACAATGATGGGCCTTCAGCTGATTTTGAACGACATATTCCATCATCTCTGATCAGTCTGCCAAAGTTTGAAAACACAGCCCAACAATCACCTTTTTCTTGGTTTTTAGGCCCGCTTCTGGGGTTATTTGGGGCACTGATTTGGAAAATTGCATTGGATAGACAGCAACCACTCTAATTTCTTAGATATAGGTATCATGATTTTCTATGCGTAAGCAGATGGTGACTGGTATATGGCTGGGTTAACCGCCAGCTGCAGTAAATCTTGCCAATCAAAAGGTTGACAGTTTGAAGCTTGGGTCAAGGTGAGCTCCTGGCCTTTAGCCCAGCTTCCGCCTACCTAGCAGTTCGAAAACAGCAACATGAGTAGATAAATAGGGACCGCTTTAAGGCGGGGAGGGGTGTTTAAGGCACCCATAAGAAAATGCCAGAAAAAATGCCAGCAATTCGATCAAGAAAGAAGTTTATGCACAAAGCTCTTTGGCAGGGAAAAGTGAAGCGACAGCACCCCCCTGTGGCCAGAACCACACACAGCCTCCAAGATGCAGAAGATGGGAAACAGCCTATACAATGTTATCACGGATGTTACGTTCCAGTACCACCCGCAAAAAGTGAAAATCCATGAAGTAGGGACACTATATATGTTTATCGAGTTCCGAGGGTGAGGCAGAAGCAAGGAGAGATTTAAAGGCACCGCACACTTTTTTTTTTTGCTAGCTATCTCTGCTTTGCTTTGCAATCTCTCTTGATTGGCTGCCACTCTCCCAAGGGGGAGGATGAAACCACCTTCCACACTCCATCATTGTCAGGAGGCGGAATTAGAACACCATTTTGGGCAATGCCAACCATTCATAAACTGGGAAGCAAAAAACTAGTGAGTTTGCAAAAAGCGAGCTGCGAAGTAACAAGGGAACACTTGTCTATCTTGTCATTGTCTTGTCTATCTTGTCATTGTCATGGTATGACGGCACTGAATGTTTGCCGTATATGTGTTCTGTGATCCATTCTGAGTATAAAGGTAAAGGTAAAGGTAGTCCCCTGACATTAAGTCCAGTCATGTCTGGGGTGTGGTGCTCATCTCCATTTCTAAGCCGAAGAGCCAGCGTTGTCCGTAGACACCTCCAAGGTCATGTAGCCAGCATGACTGCATGGAGCGCCGTTACCTTCCCGCTGGAGCGGTACCTATTGATCTACTCACATTTGCATGTTTTCGAACTGCTAGGTTGGCAGAAGCTAGGGCTGACAGCGGAAGCTCACGCCGCTCCCTGGAATCGAACCTGCGACCTTTCGATCAACAAGCTCAGCAGCTCAGTGCTTTAACCCACTGCGCCACCGGGGGCTCATTCTGAGTATATTATATATATATATATATATATATATATATATATATATATATATTATATACCTTGACCTGTGCACCAAATATACCCAGAAACAGTGCTAACATTTTGAGGCACCATAATGTGCGTTAGGCAGTATGAGTTGCAGGTCAAGGATGTCTGATGTTGTCCATTGCTGCCCCAAGCTATCCAGGACAAAGCCTAGAAAACAGAGACACATTCCTACCTTGGTGCATTCCTCCAGTTCTGCCGCTCCTTCCATCTCATCCATCTGAAACATTTTGGCCTCTTTGGGGTGATCTTATCCTTGCTCCTGCAGTCCACCTCCTGCCTTCATGGATGCTCCTCTTTCCTCAACTTTGCTTTTTCTTCTCCTCCTTCTTTTGTCCTTCTTCTCCTTTGCCTGACTGACACACGTGCCACATTGAGCTGTCTTCTTTCTTTTAATCTCTTGCACACCTCCTGTTATTTCCTTGAGGTTGTGAGGGGTGGCCGGAATGTGGTGACTAACAGCCTAAGCTCCGTGAAAAGTGGAACCTTCTCCAATCAGAATAATTATTACTTGGTGCTGGAGTCAAGTAGAAGTTCAAGCTATTCAATAAGTAAAATTAATCTCTTGGAGAAGAAATAAAAGCTGTTTCTTCTTTAATCTGTGAGTCTAATGAAAAAGGAAACCCACTTGTGATAAATACAATTTTTTGATGTAGGGATGTTTCTTGGTTTCTTTTCAAAGCCAAGGAGAGGATGCCAGAGATGTTGAATGAGTTCATGAGCAACCCACTGGAAGTTATGGACAGGTAGTCATCGGCATGATTAGCGGCCATGCTCCAATCCCTTTAGCCTTAATTTACCATGCAAAAAAAAATGTGCGATGGAGAATTCCCAATCCTCTGATTTCCTCCCAGGGAAATTTTGGTTGCATTTTTGCATGCAAAGCTCTTGCAACAGCTTCAAGAACAAATGATGGCGATGATGATAATGAAAAGAGAAGGCAGAGGAGACAATTGTGGTTCTACTGATGTTCTGGAAGCAATTCCAAGCAGAATGACAAAACAACATAAGACCACAATAGCACAATTGTAAACAGCACCACTTGTTAGAACACACTATAGTACCTGTTACTTATTGAGTATCCCTTATCTGAAATGCTTAGGGCCAGAGGGCTTGACATTTTGGAGATTACATATATTTGCATATTACATACATAATAGAGATGAAACTCATGTATTTATTTATTTATTTATTTATTTATTCATTCAAACCTATATGCCACCACTCCCCTGGGGCTCAGAGCGGCTTACAAGAACAGGCTAAAATCTAACACAATTTAAAAACAATTTAAAATAATTTAAAAACACTTTAAAAACAACAATATTAAAGATCAAAGGCCTGTCGAAACAGGTATGTCTTACATGCCCTGCGGAAAGCTGATAAGTCCCGCAAGGCACGGACTTCAGGTGGCAGAGTATTCCAGAGTGATGGTGCCACTGCTGTAAAGGCTCTGCATCTGGTTGCTGTTAGAAGCAAGGTCTTGCCATTGGGAATTTCCAACAAATCTTGGTCCTCAGAATGGAGAGATCTCTGGGGTTGGCAGGGGGTGAGGCGGTCCCTCAGGTACATCGGCCCCAGATCATGCAAGGCCTTAAAGGTAAGTACCATCACTTTGAAAGTGACCCAGTGCTCAATTGGTAACCAATGCAGCTGCAGTAAGATTGGTGTTATGTGGCATCTCATCGGAGTTCCCGCAAGAAGCCGAGCAGCTGCATTTTGTACCAACTTGAGCTTCCGGATCACCAACAGAGGAAGGCCAATGTAGAGGGCATTACAGTAGTCCAGTCTTGAGATGACCATAGCCTGGATCACCGTAGCTAGGTCGTCCCTGGACAGGGAGGGGGCCAGCCGTCTAGCCTGCCGCAGGTGAAAAAGGCGGTTCTGCTAATGGCGGAGACCTGGGCCTCCATCGTCAGCAGAGGATCCAAAAGGACTCCCTGTCTCTTTACCAATGATGACGGGCGTAGCGCCTCGCCATCCAGGGTATCTGCCCGGTTGACCCAGCCATAGGATCTCCGTCTTTGCTGGATTCACCCTCAACCTGCTGGCACACAGCCATCCAGTAACGGCCTCGAGGCACTGATGGAAACAATCGGGTACAGAGTCCGGTCTGCCCTCCATCCTCAGCACCAGCTGAGTGTCATCAGCCCAAAACTTTGAACCAGCTGAGCAAGTGGTCGCATATAGATGTTAAACAACAGAGGGGAGAGAATGGCCCCCTGAGGAATCCCACAAGATCTTCATATACACTGGATATACATAGCCTAAAATATTTTTATACACCATTTTAAAGATTTTATGCATGAAATAATAATAATAATAATAATAATAATAATAATAATAGCAGCAGCAACAACAACAACAGCAACAGCAGCAATAATAATAAGGATTGAAGGGGAAATCAATAGAATGTTAAATTTACAAATAGTAATAATTAATAGAAATGTACTACATGCACGGATAACGGGAGTGAGGAATATACAAAAGGAAAAATTGGTTGACAAATTAATAGCATGTGCACAAATTGTTTTAGTGAGGGGTTGGAAAGACAAAACAAATTGAACACTGATTAATTGGTATAACTATATAGTTAATATGTTAAATGTGGAAATAACAAATTGCAAATGGAATAATATAGATAAAATTGGAAAGGTTACAATAACTAAGTGGATGTGGGAACCAGTTAGGAATTATTTAGAGAATGTGTTAAGATGTGGAGTAGAAAAATTAAGACTGAGACTGATATTTCAAATGTAACTTCCGTAGTTTGATGTATAAATTGCATGTACAAGGAGGGGAGGGTGGGAGTGGGGAAAACCAATAAAACAATTAAAAAACCAGCAATAATAATAATAATAGGTAAAGGTAAAGGTTTTCCCCTAACATTAAGCTCAGTTGTGTCCAACTCTGGGGGTTGATGCTCATCTCCATTTCTAAGCCGAAAGTCAGTGTTGTCCATAGACACCTCCAAGGTCATGTGGCCGGCAAGACTGCACAGAGTGCCATTATCTTCCCACTGGAGCAGTCCTTATTGATCTATTCACATTTGCATGTTTTCAAACTACTAGACTGGCAGAAGCTCATCTGCCTCTCCCCGGATTCGAACCTGCAACCTGTCAGTCTTCAGTCCTGCCGACACAGGGGTTTAACAGAACTGGTGATTCCCCATGTCTATATATATATATATATATATCCACTATGGGTTAACGGTGCTCCATGCAGTCATGACCTTGGAGGTGTTTATGGATAACGCCAGCTCTTCAGCTTAGAAATGGAGATGAGCACCACACCCCAGAGTCAGACTTAATGTCAGGGGACTTAATGTCAGGGGACGACCTTTTGGTTTTACCTTTTGGTTTTACCTTTTACCTTTTGGTTTTAGCCCAAAAGAGCTGTCCAAGGTGCTGATCTTGTTTTGGATAGTTTTCAGCAGCTTATAGACTCTCAACCTTCCTAATGCCGCGACCCCTTAATACAGTTCCTCATGTTGTGGTGGCCTCCAACCAGAAAATAATTTTCATTGCTACTTCATAACTGTAATTTTGCTACTGTTATATATCATAATGTAAATATCTGATATCCAGGATGTATTTTCATTCACTGGACCAAATTTGGCACAAATACCCAATACGCCCAAATTTGAATACTGTTGAGATTGGGGTGGGGAAGGGGGATTGATTTTGTCTTTTGGTAGTCGTAGTTGCGAGGATTTATAGTTCACCTTGTTGGAGTTTAGAATGCTCTTTGATTGTAAGTGAACGTTAAATCCCAGAAACTACAACTCCCAAATGACAAAATCAATCCCCCTCCCCAACCCCACAAGTATTCAGATTTGGCAGCATTGAGTACTTGTGCCAAATTTGGTCCAGTGAATAAAAATACATCCTGCATATCGGATATTTACATTATGATTCCCAACAGTACCAAAAATACAATTATGAAGTAGCAACAAAAATAATTTTATGGTTGGGAGTCACCACAATATGAAGAACTGTAATAAGGGGTCATGGCGTTAGGAAGATTGAGAAGCACTGGATCTAGACTTTGGCCCCATCTAGCATCTGCATTGATCAATAATGCAGTTTCAGAATACAGGACTCATACAA